>NC_084624.1:6649867-6664867 GCF_033978795.1 Nerophis ophidion
ATTCACAGTTCGTCTGCCGTAAACAGCAATGTCGTGACACTCTTAAACAGTACGATGCTGCCATCTACTGTACATGCACCACAACACCTCCAGGCTATAAATAACCTAATGTAAATAATCAAATGTATTTCTAATGTATGTACTTGTTCTTATGCTATCTGAACTCACTATGTTCTCTGCTCGCTACCAAGTAAGACCTAAACTGTTTCAATGTCCATTTCTCTGTTGATGACTGAAGTACTGATATCAACCAAAGCGCCACGCCCCATCCAGCTCCTTGCAGACCTGAGTGACGTGTCGACAGTCTGTTTTCACGTCCGCTTTATAAACAGCATGTCTGCCCAACCTTATAACTGTAAAATGATCAAGGGCAAGTTCTTGGTTTCTTATGTGGGTTTTTTTGTTAGGCAGTTTCATTAACGTCCTCCCCAGCACGGCAACAACACACAACAACAGCAGTCACGTTTTCGTCTACTGGTATAGCTCGGTTGGTAGAGTGGCCGTGCCAGCAATTTCAGGGTTGCAGGTTCGATTCCCGCTTCCGCCATCCTAGTCACTGCCGTTGTGTCCTTGGGCAAGACACTTGACCCACCTGCACCCAGTGCCACCCACAACTGGTTTAAATGTAACTTAGATATTGGGTTACACTATGTAAAGCACTTTGAGTCACTAGAGAAAAGCGCTATATAGATATAATTCCCATAATTCACAGTTCGTCTGCCGTAAACAGCAATGTCGTGACACTCTTAAACAGGACGATGCTGCCATCTACTGTACATGCACCATAACACCTCCAGGCTATGAATAACCTAATGTAATTAATCAAATGTATTTCTAATCTATATACTTGTTCTTATGCTATCTGAACTCACTATGTTCTCTGCTCGCTACCAAGTAAGACCTATACTGTTTCAATGTCCATTTCTCTGTTGATGACTGAAGTACTGATATCAACCAAAGCGCCACGCCCCATCCAGCTCCATGCAGACCTGAGTGACGTGTCGACAGTCTGTTTTCACGTCCGCTTTATAAACAGCATGTCTGCCCAACCTTATAACTGTAGAATGATCAATGGCGAGTTCTTGGTTTCTTATGTGGGTTTTTTTGTTAGGCAGTTTCATTAACGTCCTCCCCAGCGCGGTAACAACACACTACAACAGCAGTCACGTTTTCGTCTACTGGGGCGGTATAGCTCGGTTGGTAGAGTGGCCGTGCTAGCAATTTGAGGGTTGCGGGTTCGATTCCCGCTTCCGCCATCATAGTCACTGCCGTTGTGTCCTTGGGCAAGACACTTGACCCACCTGCACCCAGTGCCACCCACAACTGGTGTAAATGTAACTTAGATATTGGGTTTCACTATGTAAAGCGCTTTGAGTCACTAGAGACAAGCGCTATATAGATATAATTCACATAATTCACAGTTCGTCTGCCGTAAACAGCAATGTCGTGACACTCTTAAACAGGACGATGCTGCCATCTACTGTACATGCACCACAACACCTCCAGGCTATAAATAACCTAATGTAAATAAATGTATTTCTAATGTATATACTTGTTCTTATGCTGTCTGAACTCACTATGTTCTCTGCTCGATTCCAAGTAAGACCTAAACTGTTTCAATGTCCATTTCTCTGTTGATGACTGAAGTACTGATATCAACCCCCCAACTTATTCGGGTGTTATCATTTAGTGGTCAATTGTACGGAATATGTACTGTACTGGTGCCTATATCAGCTACAATCGGGCGGAAGGCATTGTACACCCTGGACAAGTCAAAGGGAATAAGTGGTAGAAAATGGATGGATGGATGGATCCATACAGTGCAATCTACTAATAAAAGTTTCAATTGAATATGCTACAAAGACAACATATTTGATGTTCAAACTCATAAACATTTTTTTTTTCTGCAAATAATCATTAACTTTAGGATTTGATGCCAGCAACACGTGACAAAGAAGTTGGGAAAGGTGGCGATAAATACTGATAAAGTTGAGGAATGCTCATCAAACACTTATTTGGAACATCCCACAGGTGTGCAGGCTAATTGGGAACAGGTGGGTGCCATGATTGGCTATAAAAACAGCTTCCCCCAAAAATGCTCAGTCTTTCACAAGAAAGGATGGGGCGAGGTACACCCCTTTGTCCACAACTGCGTGAGCAAATAGTCAAACAGTTTAAGAACAACATTTCTCAAAGTGCAATTGCGAGAAATTTAGGGATTTCAACATCTACGCTCCATAATATCATCAAAAGGTTCAGAGAATCTGGAGAAATCACTCCATGTAAGCGGCATGGCCGGAAACCAACATTGAATGACCGTGACCTTCCATCCCTCAGACGGCACTGTATCAAAAACCGACATCAATCTCGAAAGGATATCACCACATGGGCTCAGGAACACTTCAGAAAACCACTGTCACTAAATACAGTTTGTCGCTACATCTGTAAGTGCAAGTTAAAGCTCTACTGTGCAAAGCAAAAGCCATTTATCAACAACATCCGGAATGGCCACCGGCTTCTGTAGGCCCGAGATCTTCTAAGATGGACTCGTGCAAAGTGGAAAAGTGTTCCGTGGTCTGACGAGTCCACATTTCAAATTGTTTTAGGAATATTCGACATCATGTCATCCGGACCAAAGGGGAAGTGAACCATCCAGACTGTTATCGACGCAAAGTTGAAAAGCCAGCATGTGTGATGGTATGGGGGTGCATTAGTGCCCAAAGCACGGGTAACTTACACATCTGTGAAGGCACCTTTAATGCTGGAAGGTACATACAGGTTTTGGAACAACATATGCTGCCATCTTTTTCATGGACGCCCCTGCTTATTTCAGCAAGACAATGCCAAACCGCATTCAGCACGTGTTACAGCAACGTGGCTTCGTAAAAAAAAGAGTGCGGGTACTTTCCTGGCCCGCCTGCAGTCCAGACCTGTCTCCCACGGAAAATGTGTGGCGCATTACGAAGCGTAAAATACGACAGCGGAGACTGTTGAAGGACTGAAGCTCTACATAGAACAAGAACGGGAAAGAATTCCACTTTCAAAGCTTCAACAATTCGTTTCCTCAGTTCCCAAATGTTTATTGAGTGTTGGTGAAAGAAAATGTGATGTAACACAGTGGTGAACATGCCCTTCCCAACTACTTTGGCACATGTTGCTGCCATGAAATTCTATGAGTTTGAGCATCAAATATGTTGTCTTTGTAGCATATTCAACTGAATATGGGTTGAAAATGATTTGCCAATCATTGTATTCCGTTTATATTTACATCTAACACCATTTCCCAACTCTTATGGAAACGGGGTTTGTACGAATAGAAATACGCAACATGCGACGTTGGTTCCAAGTTGTTCGTGAAAGACAGGTGTGTGTAATCGACAGTTCCTTAAATGGAATATCGGGAATTGCAGGATTTCAGGCATTACTGCGTTTAAAGTATTGCTAAAAACGTGGCTGGAATACAAACGTGATCTCATCTGCAGCGGTAATTAACAGCCAGGGAGTCACGGATGAAAAGAGAGTCCGAGTCCTCTAAGGAGTCTGGTGAGGTTGGGGGTGGATGTAAGGTATTGCATATTCTTCACCCCGGGGAGCAAGAATCCTGACCTGCCTATCAATATCCTCCTCTGCTTCCTGTCCCCTCCCCCTCTTCGGACAGCTTTCATCCATAGAGGGACGCTCCTACAATTTTAGACTTCTCATACCTCTCTTTATGCTGAATGAGATCTTTTTAGGCTTTTTTTTTTGCAGCTATTACAGCTTCAACTCTTCTGGGATAAAAGGCTGTCCACAAGGTTGCAGATTGTCTTTATAGGAATTGTCCACCCATTCTTCCAAAAGTGCATTGGTGAGGTCAGTTTTTTTTCTAATTCATCCCAAAGGTGTTCTACTGGGTTCAGGTCAGGACTCTGTGCAGGCCAGTCAAGTTTATCCATGTCAGACTCTGTCTTCATGGACCTTGCTTCGTGCACTGGTGCATAGTCTTGCTGGAAGAGAAAGGGGGCCCCCCTCTGCAAACTGTTCCCACAAGGTTGGGAGCATGGACTTGTCCGACATGTTTTTTGGTATCCTGGAGCATTCTGGAGCTGAGCCCAACTCCTGAAAAGCAACCCCCATGCCATAATTCCTACCACTTTGTAGCTGAGTTGCTGTTGTTCCCAAACTCTTCCATTTTATTATAATAAAGCCGATAGTTAACTTTGTGAAGTGAATTGTATTTATATAGCGCTTTTCTCTAGTGACTCAAAGCGCTTTACGTAGTGAAGCCCAATATCTGAGTTACATTCAAACCAGTGTGGGTGGCACTGGGAACAGGTGGGTAAAGTGTCTTGCCCAAGGACACAACAGCAGTGACTAGGATGACGGAAGCGGGAATCGAACCTGCAACCCTCAAGTTACTGGCACGGCCGCTCTACCAACCGAGCTATGCCGCCTTTGGAATATTTTGAAGAGAGGAAATTTCACGACTGGATTTGTTGCACAGGTGGTGCCCTAGAGAATCCAAAGTTCCTTTCACTGTAACTAAGGGGACAAGCCCACTGTCCCCTCTGCGTGCTGTACGTGGGCTAAATTGGAAGGTCACATCAGGTTTGAAGCTCTGTAGCAACTGACTGTTCCGGAAATCTTTGCATTATGCTGACGCCTCTCTGTCAGTTTTAATGGCCTACCACTTGGTTGCTGTTGTTCCCAAAGTCTTCCATTTTCTTATAATAAAGTTGACTTTAGAATATTTAGGAGCGAGGACATTTCACGACTTGATTAGTTGCACAGGTGGTGCCCTAGAGAATCCAAAGTTCCTTTCACTGGAACTAAGGGGCCGAGCCCAACTCCTGGAAAACAACCCCACACCATAATTCCTCCTCCACCAAAATATCACACTTTGGCTTTCAATGCAGTCCAAAATGTACCGTTACTCCTGGCAACCCCCAAACCCAGATAGAAGAGCGTGATTCATCACTCCAGAAAAGGCGTCTACACTGCTCTAGAGTCCAGTGAAATACGGCTTAGACACAGGTGCTCGGACATGAAAGCTCTCTGCGTACTGTACGTGGGCTAAATTGGAAGGTCACATGAGGTTTGAAACTCTGTAGCAACTGACTGTGCCGGAAATCTTTGCATTATACTGACTCCTCTCTGTCAGTTTACATGGCCTACCACTTGGTTGCTGTTGTTCCCAAAGTCTTCCCATTTTCTTATAATAAAGTTGACTTTAGAATATTTAGGAGCGAGGGCATTTCACGACTGGATTTGTTGCACAGGTGGTGCCCTAGAGAATCCAAAGTTCCTTTCACTGGAACTAAGAGGCCGAGCCCAACTCCTGAAAAACAACCCCACACCATAATTCCTCCTCCACCAAAATATCACACTTTGACTTTCAATGCAGTCCGAAATGTACCGTTACTCCTGGCAAAGTCCAAACCCAGATGGAAAAGCGTGATTCATCACTCCAGAGAAGGCGCCTCCACTGCTCTAGAGTCCAGGGACGTATGGCTTAGATGCAGGTACCCAGCCATGGAAGCTCTCTGCGTACTGTACGTGGGCTAAATTGGAAGGTCACATAAGGTTTGAAACTCTGAAGCAACTGACTGTGCCAGAAATCTTTGCCCTGTGCTGACTCCTCTCTGTCAGTTTATTTCGCCTACCACTTGGTTGCTGTTGTTCCCAAACTCTTCCATTTTCTTATAAAGTTGACTTTGGAATATTTAGAAACACAGGTGGCATCCTATGACAGTTCCACGCTGGAAATCACTGAGAGCGGCCCCTTCTTTCACAAATGTTTCTAGAAACAGTCTCCATGCCTATGTGCTTTATTTGATACACCGGGCCAAGTGATTAGGACACCTGATTCTCATCATTTGGACGGGTGGCCAAATACTTTTGGCAATATGGCGCCTCAAAGCTGAAGAACAGCCAAGACGGGCAGTGAGTCGGTCTCGAGGAAGCAGATGGTACCCGGGTCAGGTGTTGAGGCGGCAGGAGGCTCTGCCTCTCGGACCCGCGCCAAAGCTTACGGCATTTCAGCGGCTCCTGTTGTCCCTCCGATCGCCAGGCTTGATTTATCGGGCGAGGAAATTGCCGCTGGTAATTGCTTTTGAGGCGGCAGGAAAGTGGGAATGTGTAATTATAGGTGCAGGCGTGGGTGCGGGAGAGATAGCGCTTAGAGGCGTAAGGACGGGAGGAAGCAGAAGGGCTGATGGATGCTCGATTACGTGTCTGGCCATCTGGGCGGCTGTCATCGAGATGCTTAATCCTATTTACTGTTTGTCTGTTTGCAAGCAACTGGATGCGCATGAGTGGGCGGGGCTCTCCGCTTCCACGAGGTCACATTCTTTTTCAGAACATGAACGAGATGGATGACAAGTTGGACTTTATTACTGCTTATTGTCCAGAAGGTTCTAAGTTATAGGAGTTAGTGCGTAGTACAACTTTTTTTACAAACCCTAAAAAGCAGTGAATTTGTCAGGGTTGTGTAAATGGTACATAAAAAGAGAATACGACAAATCCTTTTCAACTTATATTCAATATAGACGGCAAAGACAAGATATTTCATGTTGTGGACGAATTTCCCTGTCGCCGCTCGGGTTCCAAGGACCACTCAGGAAGGACATCACTTATAAAGTGTGAGGAGATAAGTCCTTCGTGTGCCGGTGCGCGATCCACGCACCTGAATCAGTTTGCAGTGCCGCTCCGCCACATCCTCCGCCTCCTTGCCGCCATCTTGGGCAGGGCTCCAGCATGCCCTGCCCCGTTGTCGGGCCGTCGGCTCCGCCTCTCCATACATGTTTTTCTTGCAAATAGTCATGAACTTTGAATTTAATGGCAGCAACAATGCAAAAAAAAAAAGCATTTTTACCAGTGTGTTGCATGGCCTTTCCTTTTAACAACACTCAGTAAAGGTTTGGGAACTGAAGAGACACATTTTTGAAGTGGAATTATTTCCCATTCTTGCCTGATGCACAGCTTAAGTTGTTCAACAGTCTCCTGCCTCATATTTTAGCCTGCACACATTTTCAATGTCTGGATAACAGGCCAGTCTAGTACTATGAAGCCACACTGTTGTAACACCTGGCTTGGCATCGTCTTGCTGAAATAAGCAGGGGCGTCAATGATAGCGTCGCCTGGATTGCTCCAAAAGCTGAATGTGCCTTTCAGCATTAATGATGCCTTCACAGGTGTGTAAGTTACCCATGCCTTGGCCACTAATACACACCCATACCATCACACATTCTGCCTTTTACGCTTTGTGCCTAGGACAGTCCGGATGGGTCTTTTCCTCTTTTTTCCAGAGGATGTTGATGTCCACGGTCTCTTCCGACTACTTTATCACTTTGCATCAGTCCATCTTAGATGAGCTTGAGCCCAGCGAAGCCGACGGTGTTTCTGGGTGTTGTTGATAAATGGCTTTGCATAGTAGAGTTTTAACTCGCACTTATAAATGTAGCGACCAACTGTAGTTACTGACAGTGGACTTGTCAGACTGCAGAACACTTTTACACTTTGCATCAGTCCATGTTAGATGTGCTGTTTCCGGGTGTTGTTGATGAATGGCTTTGCATAGTAGAGTTTTAACTCACACTTATAAATGTAGCGACCAACTGTAGTTACTGACAGTGGACTCGTCAGACCGCAGAACACTTTTACACTTTGCATCAGTCCATGTTAAATGGGCTGTTTCCGGGTGTTGTTGATAAATGGCTTTGCATAGTAGAGTTTTAACTTGCACTTATAAATGTAGCGACCAACTGTAGTTACAGTGGTTTTCTGAAGTGTTCCTGAGCCCATGTGGTGATATCCTTTACACACCGATGTGCCTTTTTGATGCAGTACAGCCAGAGGGATCCAAAGTCCGTAATATTACGGCTTTACGTGCAGTGATTTCTCCAGATTCTCTGAACCTTTTGATGATATTTCGGAGCGCGGATGGTGAAATCCCTAAATTCCTCGCAATAGCTGGTTGAAAAATGTTGTTCTTCGACAAATTGCTCAGGCGTTTGGTTGACAAAGTGGTGACCCTCACCACTTGTTTGTGAATGAGTGAGCATTTTCATGGAAACTGCTTTTATACCCAATCACGGCACCCACCTCTTCCCAATTAGCCTAACGTTGTTATTTTTTTTTTTGCAAATATTCGCTCGTTTGGAATTTGATGGCTGCAACATGTTTGTTTTTTTAAAAAAAGCTGGCACAAGTGGCAAAAACGACCGAGAAAGTTGAGACATGCTCATCAAAGACTTATTTGATCCATCCCACAGGTGAACAGGCCAATGTGTACAAAAAAATAGGTGTATAAATGACACAATATGTTACTGCGTACGTCAGCAGACTAATTAAGAATCTTTATTTGTTTACTTATTACTAAAAGAAAAGTTGTCCGGTATGTTCAACATTTTATGTAAGGAATAAATGACAAAGTATAAATGACAAAGGTTAAATGGGGGACGATATGGCGGGCAGAAAGCGAGTCCCACCTGTAGGACCGTGCTAGGAAACGACCACTGGTACCCCGCGCTACACCCTTTTATTACACAGTTTGACTTTGCACCTTTCAATTCTTCCACACTTGTTGGTCAATTCAATTCTTTTCCACTTTGTGAAAGGTCCTGTTCTCTTCTAGAAGGACTGTAGCCAATCAGAGAAGGGGTCAAAGAGGCCTGGACTGTGACCCCCATCATAGTGCACCAAGAGGGGGTGTAATGGATTGTCACTGGCCGGCACCCTCAAGTGGTACTTTTGGTACCTTGGTGTTGCCTTTTACAGAGTGTATCCTCCTGAGCGCCATTGTCCTCTGCAGTGGAGTGTGTAAAAACAGCTCATTTATATCTATGAGAGGATGGGGGCAGGAAAATAAACAAAAACCAAAAAAACTTGATAGCCATGAAAAGCACGCATACACATATCATGACAAAGAAACCACGTGACTTGCAACAGGAGGTGTGGGGGGGAGCGGGTGGACGATATCAGTAAAAGAAAATCTAAAGCATCTCAATGAGAGGATAGGATGGTAGTCTGAAGCCGGGAAAATAAAAAAATAAAACATTTGATAGCCACAACAAGCACATATACACATGTCATGATGTAGAAGCCAAATGACTTGCAACAGGAGGGGGGGCGGGGGGGGGGGGGGTGGAGGATATAAGTAAAACAAAATCCAATGTATCTCTATGAGAGGATGGGGGGTAATCTGGGGACAGGGGAAAAAAAACTCGATAGCCACGACAAGCACATATACACATGTCAAGACATAGAAAGCATGTGATTTGCAACATGAGGTGTGGTGGACAATATGAGTAAAAACAGCTAATTTATCTCTGAGAGGATAGGGGGTAGTGTGGGGCCAGGAAAAAAAAAAAAAAACTTGATAGCCATGACAAGCACGCATACACATATCATGACAAAGAAACCACGTGACTTGCAACAGGAGGTGTGGGGGGGAGCGGGTGGACGATATCAGTAAAAGAAAATCTAAATCATCTCAATGAGAGAATAGGATAGTAGTCTGATGCCAGGAAAAAAAAAAAAAAAACATTTGATAGCCACAACAAGCACATATACACATGTCATGATGTAGAAGCCAAATGACTTGCAACAGGAGGGGGCGTGGACGATATGAGTAAAAAAATCCAATGTATCTCTATGAGAGGATGGGGGGTAATCTGGGGCAAGGGGAAAAAAAAAACCCGATAGCCACAACAAGCACATATACACATGTCAAGACATAGAAAGCATGTGATTTGCAACATGTGTTGTGGTGGACAATATGAGTAAAAACAGCTAATTTATCCCTGAGAGGATAGGGGGTAGTGTGGGGCCAGGAAAAAAAAAACTTGATAGCCAAGACAAGCACACCTACACATGTCATGACAGAGAAACCACGTGACTTGCAACAGGAAGTGTGGGGGGTTGGGGTGGACGATATGAGTAAAAGAAAATCTAAATGATCTCAATGAGAGGATGGGATTGGGCAAGGAAAAAAAAAAACTTAATAGCCACGACAAGCACATATACACATGTATTGACAGAGAAACCATGTGACTTGCAACAGGAGGTAGGGGGGTGGTGGTGGACGATATGAGTAAAAAAATATATATCTCTGAGAAGATGGGAGGGTAGTCCGGGGCCAGGAAAAAAAAAAAAGTTAATAGCCACGACAAGCACACATACACATGTCATGACAGAGAAACCACGTGACTTGCAACAGGAGGTAGGGGGGCGGTGGTGGACGATATGAGTAAAAAAAAAAAAGATCTAATTTATCTTTATAAGAGGATGGGGGGGTAGTCTGTGACCAGGAAAAAAAAACATAACTTGATAGCCACGACAAGTCACGTGATTTCATGACATAGAAATCACGTGACTTGCAACAGGAGGTGGGGGAGTAGGGGGCCAGTTGTGGACAATATGAGTTAAATTTAATCAAATTTTTTTCTATAGAGGATAGGGAGGGTTATGGGTTTCTGTGGGGCCAGGGGGAAAAAATGATATCCATGACAAGCACATATACACGTCATGACATAGAAACCACATGACTTGCAACAGGAGTTAGGGGGGTGGAAGATATGAGTAAAAAAATCAAATTTATCTCTATGAGAGGATGGGGGAGGGGTAGTCTAAGGCCAGAAAAAAAAAAAAAAAACCTCGATAGCCACGACAAGCACATGTACACATGTCATTACATAGAAACCACGTGACTTGCAACATGAGGTGGGGGGTCTGGGGGGGGGGGCTGCTCCAAAGGGTTTAGTGGTTGCAAAGGGGTGGGGTTATGTGTGGAGGCATGACACTTTTCAATCTATAGTTGGAAATCCATATTTTTTCTTTCTGTAAACATATAAAAAAATAGTTTCCGTTTTTCTTCTTTTTTTTTCGACCTACAATGTGTGCTAAAATCTCCATCCGTCTCTTTGCCAAAACTGCCGACGACCTACTGTTTATATTTTGACATTGCATAGTTGAATCATGTTGAAACACAAACAACCTGACAGTCCATGGTGTGTGTGTGTGTGTGTGTGTGTGTGTGTTGGCCCGGAGTTCAACTCCTCAGGTGTTGTCGACGGGGTAGGAGTTTGTTGCGTCTTCGCTGCACAGTCCTCGAGGGGAACCTCGAAGCAACGCTCGCTTGCAGCCAGAGAAAACAATCCAGATTAGAATGTTTTGTGTCTATGCCAGTGAAAACAAATGTAAACTTCTCACTCTAATTGTCAATTTCTGGTTCTCAAAGTCTTCATGCCTCGCCATGCAGAGCAGGCAGTGTCTCCAAGATGATGTCCAGTTTGCGATTTAGTCCAAAGTGACAAAAGCCCCAAGCTGGGCCTTGTCCTCCAATCCGTTGTGGCAGTTTTAGGGTACATCTTCCAGTTTGTCAACAACAGCCGCAGATGTCATGTTATCATAAATATTAATAATAAACACACAATGAATATGTTGGATAGCTAATATGTTTTATTGGAGTGACTGAACCCTTAAACAATAGTAGAGTCAAATAAAATGTGTCTATAGAGCTAAGAAGTGAATCAATAAGACATTTCCCCACCATAGGGCAGGTCTGAAAGCTGGTCTACAGGCACACACCACAGTCCACTCTTTCATTTTATGGCCCCGAGCAGCAGATTGACCCCAATTTAATATCAACATCCATCATCATCAGTATCATTTAACAGTGTTCAATAATGTCATCTTGCTGCATGCCAGAAAAGAAGAAGGAAAAGGCAGAGTTTTAGCATGTTCTATCTACACTTCTGTTAAAATATAATAATCACTTATTCTTCTCTTGTTTGATACTTGACATTAGTTTTGCATGATACCACACATTTTGGTATCGATCTGATACCAAGTAGTTGCATAATCGTACAATAAAATAGGACACCTAATAAAGCAATAATAATATGGTTGAAAAATACTGATGTAAAGGGTAGGTGTCGCCCTGTTTTCTGTTTTAACATGTTCTATCTACACTTCTGTTCAAATGTAATAATCACTTATTTTTCTCTTCTTTGATACCACGCATTAGTTTTGGATGATACCACGCATTTAGGTATCGATCTGATACCAAGTAGTTGCATAATCATACAATAAAATAGGACACCTAATAAAGCAATAATAATATGGTTGAAAAATACTGATGTAAAGGGTAGGTGTCGCCCTGTTTTTCTGTTTTAACATGTTCTATCTACACTTCTGTTCAAATGTAATAATCACTTATGCTTCTCTTCTTTGACACCACACATTAGTTTTGGATGATACCACACATTTAGGTATCGATCTGATACCAAGTAGTTGCATAATCATACAATAAAATAGGACACCTAATAAAGCAATAATAATATGGTTGAAAAATACTGATGTAAAGGGTAGGTGTCGCCCTGTTTTCTGTTTTAACATGTTCTATCTACATTTCTGTTCAAATAAAATAATCACTTATTCTTCTCTTCTTTGATACCACATATTAGTTTTGGATGATACCACACATTTAGGTATCGATCTGATACCAAGTAGTTGCATAATCATACAATAAAATAGGACACCTAATAAAGCAATAATAATATGGTTGAAAAATACTGATGTAAAGGGTAGGTGTCGCCCTGTTTTCTGTTTTAACATGTTCTATCTACATTTCTGTTCAAATAAAATAATCACTTATTCTTCTCTTCTTTGATACCACGTATTAGTTTTGGATGATACCACACATTTAGGTATCGATCCGATACCAAGTAGTTGCATAATCATACAATAAAGTAGGACACCTAACAAAGCAATAATAATATGGTTGAAAAATACTGATGTAAAGGGTAGGTGTCGCCCTGTTTTCTGTTTTAACATGTTCTATTTATACTTCTGTTCAAATGTAATAATCAGTTATTCTTCTCTTCTTTGATACCACGCATTAGTTTAGGATGATACCACACATTTAGGTATCGATCTGATACCAAGTAGTTGCATAATCATACAATAAAATAGGACACCTAATAAAGCAATAATAATAATATGGTTGAAAAATACTGATGTAAAGGGTAGCTGTCGCCCTGTTTTCTGTTTGAACATGTTCTATCTACACTTCTGTTCAAATGTAATAATCACTTATTCTTCTCTTCTTTGATACCACTCATTAGTTTTGGATGATACCACACATTTAGGTATCGATCTGATACCAAGTAGTTGCATAATCATACAATAAAATAGGACACCTAATAAAGCAATGATAATATGGTTGAAAATACTGATGTAAAGGGTAGGTGTCGCCCTGTTTTCTGCTTCCTCGTCCTCCAGTGATAATGCTACTTGTTAGAAACTTACTTTGTCGCCATGGAGACCAGGATTAGTGATTTAGAAGTAGCTAAAACACTGCAGACTTAAAGCAGC
Organism: Nerophis ophidion; assembly: GCF_033978795.1. Lineage (NCBI taxonomy): Eukaryota > Metazoa > Chordata > Actinopteri > Syngnathiformes > Syngnathidae > Nerophis > Nerophis ophidion. The sequence goes on from NC_084624.1 coordinate 6,663,224, forward strand.
TCTTTCCGAGGGTGTTTCAGTGTTCTAACTTCGCCTTTATCTTTATTTTTTACACCAAAATGCTTCCCCTTCTCCCTTTTCTGTCCACACACTGTCTGCTTGCAAGTACTCAGTGTGTGTGTGCGCTGCCCAACATGCTCCTCTGCTCGTAAAACCAGCGTTTTACGGTACTTTTTAGAGGTGGTATAGTACTGAATATGTTTCAATAGTACCGCAGTACTATACTAGTACCGTATACCGTACAACCCTCATGTGGACACATCCCAGACCTGCCTTTTTATTAGTGTCTGCATTTAGCGAATTATCGCTAACAAGTCCTTATTACCCTGCCCTGCACCTCCTGGTGAACTCTGCCTCTAATTGATGCTGCTGATCCTGAGCGTGTATCTGCATAGTTATTAGACTGCAAGCTTCACAGAAGCACACACACTTCAATGCCACCACCTTGTTTTCTGTGTGTGTGTGCGTGTGTGTGTGCGTGTGTGTGTGTGTGTTCTTGTATTTCTAGCTTTCTTAAGACAGAAAGGTAAAATATCTTCCACATGAGGAGGTGTGAAGAAGTGATGACATAAATGATGGTCCCAATAACATTGCATCTAATAAAAATTGTCTCATTGGTGGTGATATCCGTCAAAATGAGGGTGGTCCCAAAAAGGAAGGATTATTCAAATCGGTTATAAAAGTGCTCCACTTCTGGTCAACATATGAAATAACAAGTGTGTGTAAGAAATTGAAATGCGAACCCCTTTGGCCGAAATGATTTTGATATTTAAATAAATATTTGTATAGAGACATGCTGTTATAACTTTAAGTAAATAGTGAAGAGTAAAAAATTATTACAGACAAATAATTCAAAAATAAAAAAAATTTACTAAAAGCAGTCTTTCTCTCACGATGTGTCCACTTTTTTCTTATAAAATTGGGAACAATGTATCATATTATTTTATTTAATATTGTAATATTTTCTTGTAAAATTATTACTTTTTAATGCAAAATGGTGCTATTTGTCTTATAAAATTGTAACTTTTCTTGCCAATTTTTTTGTTGTTCTAGTAAAATACTGACATTTTTTCGAGTAAAATTATGACATTCGTCCTAATTTCACAAAGTAACATTTTGATTATTATTAAAATATTGCAAACATTTTGAAGTTTTCCTATAAAATTGTGACTTTTGGCGAGTAAAATCACGAGACTTTTCATAAAATTGCCAAAATGTTAAGCTTTTCTTGTCAAATTGCGACTGTTATTGAGTAAAATTCGAACTTTTATCATAATGTTGCACAGATGTTCAGATTTTCCAAAATTTTCGTGAAATTCCAACTCATTTTTCACAACGAGCTTTTTTTTATATATAACATTTATAATAATAATTATACTAATAAATATATATATATATATATATATATATATATATATATATATATAGGCCCTGCGATAAGGTGGCGACTTGTCCAGGGTGTACCCCGCGACCCCGAAAGGGAATAAGCGGTAGAAAATGGATGGATGGATGGATATATATATATATATATATATATATATATATATATATATATATATATATATATATTATCAATGTTGTAAAAACACATCTTTATACATCTAGAAAGTGTGGTCAGGAAGGTAACAAATACAATAATGTGTG
>NC_084624.1:6669867-6687367 GCF_033978795.1 Nerophis ophidion
GGGTGACGATGATGACTATGAGAACCTTGGAGAGGAGGAAAGCCATGGATGTCGAGCGGGTCTAACATGATACTGTGAAAGTTCAATCCATAATGGATCCAACACAGTCGCGAGAGTCCAGTCCAAAGCGGATCCAACACAGCAGCGAGAGTCCCGTTCACAGCGGAGCCAGCAGGAAACCATCCCAAGCGGAGGCGGATCAGCAGCGCAGAGATGTCCCCAAGCCGATACACAGGCGAGCAGTACATGGCCACCGGATCGGACCGGACCCCCTCCACAAGGGAGAGTGGGACATAGGAGAAAAAGAAAAGAAACGGCAGATCAACTGGTCTAAAAAGGGAGTCTATTTAAAGGCTAGAGTATACAAATGAGTTTTAAGGTGAGACTTAAATGCTTCTACTGAGGTAGCATCTCAAACTGTTATCGGGAGGGCATTCCAGAGTACTGGAGCCCGAAATGAAAACGCTCTATAGCCCGCAGACTTTTTTTGGGCTTTGGGAATCACTAATAAGCCGGAGTCCTCTGAACGCGTGTAAGTACGTATTTTTATTTAAACACTATAACTACAAAAAAGGCAAACAAAAGGCGCGCACAAGGGCGGAAGCACACAACGGACTAAGGAAACAAAACTGGCACAAAGGCAGAAAACATGAACCATTAAAAACTGAAAATTGTGAATTATATTTATTTAGCGCTTTTCTCTAGTGACTTAAAGCCATTTACATAGTGAAACCCAATGTCTAAGTTACATTTTTAAACCGGTGTGGGTGGCACTGGGAGCAGGTGGATAAAGTGTCTTGCCCAAAGACACGACGGCAGTGACTAGGATGGCGGAAGCGGGAATCGAACCTGCAACCCTCAAGTTGCTGACACGGCCGCTCTACCAACCGAGCTGTACCGCCCCACAAAAACAGGACATGAGGCAGAGTGGAAGTAGCCTGGGTAAAGGTATCGAGGGTGAGAGATGGTGGTAGAAGGCGATGTTGTCAGGACGAACAACAGAAACAGAACGGCTTAAATAGCATTGACGTGATCAGTGATAACGGGTGTGCGAGTGCAAAACGTGAGACATGTGCGTGACAAGTTTCTGACACGGCCGCTCTACCAACCGAGCTATACCGTCCCACAAAAACATGACATGAAGCAGAGTGGAAGTAGCCTGGCATGACGTGGGTAAAGGTATCGAGGGTGAGAGATGGCGGTAGAAGGCGATGTTGTCAGGACGAACAACAGAAACAGAACGGCTTAAATAGCATTGACATGATCAGTGATAACGGGTGTGCAAGTGCAAAACATGAGACATGTGCGTGACAAGTTGCTGACACGGCCGCTCTACCAACCGAGCTATACCGTCCCACAAAAACATGACATGAAGCAGAGTGGAAGTAGCCTGGCATGACGTGGGTAAAGGTATCGAGGGTGAGAGATGGCGGTAGAAGGCGATGTTGTCAGGACGAACAACAGAAACAGAACGGCTTAAATAGCATTGACATGATCAGTGATAACGGGTGTGCGAGTGCAAAACGTGAGACATGTGCGTGACAAGTTGCTGACACGGCCGCTCTACCAACCGAGCTATACCGTCCCACAAAAACATGACATGAAGCAGAGTGGAAGTAGCCTGGCATGACGTAGGTAAAGGTATCGAGGGTGAGAGATGGTGGTAGAAGGCGATGTTGTCAGGACGAACAACAGAAACAGAACGGCTTAAATAGCATTGACATGATCAGTGATAACGGGTGTGCGAGTGCAAAACGTGAGACATGTGCGTGACAAGTTGCTGACACGGCCGCTCTTCCAACCGAGCTATACCGTCCCTCAAAAACATGACATGAGGCAGAATGGAAGTAGCCTGGCATGACGTGGGTAAAGGTATCGAGGGTAAGAGATGGTGGTAGAAGGCGATGTTGCCAGGACGAACAACAGAAACAGAACGGCTTAAATAGCATTGACGTGATCAGTGATAACGGGTGTGCGAGTGCAAAACGTGAGACATGTGCGTGACAAGTTGCTGACACGGCCGCTCTACCAACCGAGCTGTACCGTCCCACAAAAACAGGACATGAAGCAGAGTGGAAGTAGCCTGGCATGACGTGGGTAAAGGTATCGAGGGTGAGAGATGGCGGTAGAAGGCGATGTTGTCAGGACGAACAACAGAAACAGAACGGCTTAAATAGCATTGACAAGATCAGTGATAACGGGTGTGCGAGTGCAAAACGTGAGACATGTGCGTGACAAGTTGCTGACACGGCCGCTCTACCAACCGAGCTGTACCGTCCCACAAAAACAGGACATGAAGCAGAGTGGAAGTAGCCTGGCATGACGTGGGTAAAGGTATTGAGGGTGAGAGATGGCGGTAGAAGGTGATGTTGTCAGGACGAACAACAGAAACAGAACGGCTTAAATAGCATTGACATGATCAGTGATAACAGGAACTGAGTTGTCCAAAAAACAAAACATGATCATACAGATATGACAGTAACACTTTGAATATAGGTAGGTAGGTCTTCATTGTCATTGCAACAAGTTCAACGACATTTTTGTTTACGGCACAAACCCGTTCAAGACGAGACAAACAAACAGTGTGCAGGGTCCCAGAACAGGAATGCCGGTGGGTCGCCACAAGGCGCCCCGTAAAAGATAGGGAGAAGGTATAACTCTGGGGAAGAGGATGAGTAAAAAAATCCAATTTGGAGTGGGAAAAAACCCCCAACAAACTCGCAACAAAGGGACGGGGACTTGGGGGTCCTGGAAGGCGACTGCTGCTTTGAAGCGCTGCCATCCGACCATCACCCTGAGGGGGAAAAGCAGTGGTGAAGGCATGGGGTGGGGGGGTGTGCGTGTATGCCCATTTGCCATGGGTGTAATGATGTAATGTTTTTTAGATTTGAGGCCGATCTGCAAAAGTTTCGGCTCCAGGTGTCGTTAAGGAGGGCGGGAGGTCAGAAGCGTCTATCATTGAGGTGTCCTCGGGGGTGTTTTTCAGAACAGCCTGGTCCTGTTTCCACGGTGTCAAGGCCGTTCGAGGGAGTAAAATCGTAGATTAGGATGTTTGTTTTCCGCGAGCAGACAAAAACAATGACTTGCCTGTTCTATTCGTCCATGCTCTCAAATTCAATTCAAATTGTCCTTTTCGGCAAGCTTCTCCATGATGTGATCCATCTTGCGATTCAGTTCAGAAACGGCCGCAGTCTGTGTCTGTGCAGTTCCAGAACGGCAACAGTCTTCTGCTGTGCGCTAAGAAGTCTCAGCTTGTTTGAAATGACCAACATATTTAATAACACTGTCAGCCAATCTGACATTTAATATTTTGTAACCCGCCGGGCTTGTTGTTGTCGGGGATTTAGTCGGACATGTAACACGACAGGTCAATATTTCATTTTGGCTGCTTTTTATAGGCTCCCTGTTTAAAAATTCCAAACATGTTAACATAAATGTTTTTGATTAGTCGTTAGTGAAGTGTGTTTCCGAGCGGATATGTTGCTAAAACAAGGTCAACTTAGTCTACAACATGGTGTTTATCTTCGTCAGACCAAAAAACGTAGGACCTATAGTTAGTACGCTGCAAAAACTATACAACTTCATCCGCACCAGTTTCTAGCATTATTTTCTTTATGGACTTTGCTTTGTGTACTGGTGCACGGTCATGTTGGAAGAGGAAGGGCTTCCACTCCAAACTGTTCCCACAAAGTTGGGAGCATAAATTGTTTTGGTATCCCGGAGCATTCAAAGTTCCTTTCACTGGAACTAAGGGGCCGAGCCCAACTACTGAAAAATAAAACCTCAATACCATAATTCCTCCCACTTCGTGTCTGAGTTGCTGTTGTTCCCAAACTCTTCCATTTTGTTATAATAAAGCCGACAGTTGACTTTGGAATAAGTCATTCAAAGTTCCTTTCACTGGAACTAAGGGGCTGAGCCCAACTCCTGAAAAATAAAACTCCAATATCATAATTCCTCCCACTTCGTGGCTGAGTTGCTGTTGTTCCCAAACTCTTCCATTTTGTTATAATAAAGCCGACAGTTGACTTTGGAATAAGTCATTCGAAGTTCCTTTCACTGGAACTAAGGGGCCGAGCCCAACTCCTGAAAAATAAAACCTCAATACCATAATTCCTCCCATTTCGTGTCTGAGTTGCTGTTGTTCCCAAACTCTTCCATTTTGTTATAATAAAACCGACAGTTGACTTTGGAATAAGTCATTCGAAGTTCCTTTCACTGGAACTAAGGGGCCGAGCCCAACTCCTGAAAAATAAAACCTCAATACCTTAATTCCTCCCACTTCGTGGCTGAGTTGCTGTTGTTCCCAAACTCTTCCATTTTGTTATAATAAAGCCGACAGTTGACTTTGGAATAAGTAATTCGAAGTTCCTTTCACTGGAACTAAGGGGCCTGAGCCCAACTCCTGAAAAATAAAACCTCAATACCATAATTCCTCCCACTTCGTGTCTGAGTTGCTGTTGTTCCCAAACTCTTCCATTTTGTTATAATAAAACCGACAGTTAACTTTGGAATAAGTCATTCGAAGTTCCTTTCACTGGAACTAAGGGGCCGAGCCCAACTCCTGAAAAATAAAACCTCAATACCATAATTCCTCCCACTCCGTGTCTGAGTTGCTGTTGTTCCCAAACTCTTCCATTTTGTTATAATAAAGCCGACAGTTGACTTTGGAATAAGTCATTCAAAGTTCCTTTCACTGGAACTAAGGGGCCGAGCCCAACTCCTGAAAAATAAAACCTCAATACCATAATTCCTCCCACTCCGTGTCTGAGTTGCTGTTGTTCCCAAACTCTTCCATTTTGTTATAATAAAGCCGACAGTTGACTTTGGAATAAGTCATTCAAAGTTCCTTTCACTGGAACTAAGGGGCCGAGCCCAACTCCTGAAAAATAAAACCTCAATACCATAATTCCTCCCACTTCGTGTCTGAGTTGCTGTTGTTCCCAAACTCTTCCGTTTTGTTATAATAAAGCCGACAGTTGACTTTGGAATAAGTCATTCGAAGTTCCTTTCACTGGAACTAAGGGGCCGAGCCCAACTCCTGAAAAATAAAACCTCAATACCATAATTCCTCCCACTTCGTGTCTGAGTTGCTGTTGTTCCCAAACTCTTCCATTTTGGTATAATAAAGCCGACAGTTGACTTTGGAATAAGTCATTCAAAGTTCCTTTCACTGGAACTAAGGGGCCGAGCCCAACTCCTGAAAAATAAAACCTCAATACCATAATTCCTCCCACTTCGTGTCTGGGTTGTTGTTCCCAAACTCTTCCATTTTGGTATAATAAAGCCGACAGTTGACTTTGGAATAAGTCATTCAAAGTTCCTTTCACTGGAACTAAGGGGCCGAGCCCAACTCCTGAAAAATAAAACCTCAATACCATAATTCCTCCCACTTCGTGTCTGAGTTGCTGTTGTTCCCAAACTCTTCCATTTTGGTATAATAAAGCCGACAGTTGACTTTGGAATAAGTCATTCAAAGTTCCTTTCACTGGAACTAAGGGGCCGAGCCCAACCACTGGAAAAAAAAAACACACCATAATTCCTTCTCCACCAAATTTCACACTCAGCACAATGCAGTCCGAAATGTACCGTTACTCCTGGCAACCTCTAAACCCAGACTGGTCCATCAGATTGCCAGTTGGAAGAACGTGATCCATCAGTCCAGAGAAGGCGTCTCCACTGCTCTAGAGTCCAGTGGCGACGTGCTTTACACCACCGCATCCCACGCTTCGCATTGGACTCGGTGATGTACGGCTTAGACCCTGGCGCAAGGCCATTGAAGCTCTCTGCGTACTGTACATGGGCTAATTGGAAGGTCACATGAGATCTGGAGCTCTCTAGCAACTGAAGTCGGAAGTCTTTGCACTATGCTGACCCCTCTCTGTCAGTTTGCATGGCCTACCACTTGGTTGCTGTTGTTCCCAAACTCTTCCATTTTCTTAGAAAAAAAAGTTGATTCATCACAAGTTGTGTATAGTTTTCCTACCACTGTTGTTGTTCTTGTTCCAAATAACTGACCCTGCGCATTTTTCCAGAGGACCTGTTGCCCTTCGGCTTCCCGAGCATCGACATGGGCCCCCAGTTGAAGGTGGTGGAGCGCACCAGGACGGCCACCATGCTGTGCGCCGCCAGCGGAACCCCCGACCCGGAGATCTCCTGGTTTAAGGACTTCCTGCCCGTGGAACCGGGCTCCAGCCAAGGTCGCATCAAGCAGCTGAGATCAGGTGAGACCGGGAGGGGTCCTCGTCAGCCGACTGGGAGCAAACGCTGCGTCTCCAGCTCGGCTTTGCTGTCCTATCAAAATCCCCGTTGCTCTAAGAGTGGTGATTATCATGCTTTACTTGTGATTATGATGGAGAGATTACATGCTCCTCTCTGATGCTGCGGGGATTTACCACCCTGCCAATTACAGGAATTTGCTTAATTCTGGAGCTGAGAAGAAAATACAGTTTTTTAATCAACATGTAGGACCTCCCCATGCTTCAAACAGATGATATACACATGATAGTTTCAAATTATTCACATGTGAATAACGCTGTATAATAGACTGTATTTATATTATTCACATGTGAATAATGCTTTATAATACTGGATTTATATTATTTACATGTGAATAGTGCTGTATTTATAGTATTAACATGTGAATAATGCTGTATAATAGACTATATTGATATTATTCACATGTGAATAATGCTGTATAAAAGACTATATTTGTATTATTCACATGTGAATAATGCTGTATAATATACTGTATTTATATTCACATGTGAATAATGCTGTATAATAGACTGTATTTATATTATTCACATGTGAATAATTCCGTATAATAGACTGTATTTATGTTATTCACATGTGAATAATGCTTTATAATACTGGATGTATATTATTTACGTGTGAATAGTGCTGTATTTATAGTATTCACATGTGAATAAAGCTGTATTTAAGACTATTTATATTCACATGTGAATAATGCTGTATAATAGACTATATATATATCATTCACATATGAATAATGCTGTATAATAGACTGTATTTATATTATTCACATGTGAATAATGCCGTATAATAGACTGTATTTATGTTATTCACATGTGAATAATGCCGTATAATAGACTGTATTTATGTTATTCACATGTGAATAATGCCGTATAATAGACTGTATTTATATTATTCACATGTGAATAATGCTGTATAATGGACTGTATTCATATTTATAAACACACTGCGTGATTATATGTGGTCTACTAATTAAAATGTTTTAGTAGGACTTTGCTAAGCTATGAAGCAACACCGCTTGTACTGTGCTTCAACATAGGAGTATTATCATGGTGTGTGTATAAGGTAAGACGTATTATCTGGCTTTTTGTTTCACGATTTAATGCAACTTTTCTTACTTACTGGTACCTGCTAAGTTGTGTTTGGGATCTGCATAATTCCTGAAAATGTGCGCGCATCCGCCATTGTAATCTTTGTAATTGTAATCTTCTTTTTTTCTATCTTTTGGTTATGTGGACTGGACTCACGCACTATTATGTTAGATCCACTATGGACTGAACTCTCACTATTATGTTAGATCCACTATGGACTGGACTCTCACACTATTTTGTTAGATCCACTATGGACTGGACTCTCACACTATTATGTTAGATCCAGTATGGACTGAACTCTCACTATTATGTTAGATCCACTATGAGCTGGACTCTCACACTATTATGTTAGGTCCACTATGGACTGAAGTCTCTCACTATTATGTTAGATCCACTATGGACTGAATTCTCACTATTATGTTAGATCCACTATAGACTGGAGTCTCTCACTATTATGTTAGATCCACTATGGACTGGCCTCTCACTATTATGTTAGATCCACTATGGACTGGCCTCTCACTATTATGTTAGATCCACTATGGACTGGACCCTCACACTATTATGTTAGATCCACTATGGACTGGACTCTCACTATTATGTTAGATCCACTATGGACTGGAGTCTCTCACTATTATGTTAGATCCAGTATGGACTGAACTCTCACTATTATGTTAGATCCACTATGGACTGTACTCTTACACTATTATGTTGGATCCACTATGGACTGGACTCTCACACTATTATGTTAGATCCACTATGTACTGAACTCTCACTGTTATGTTGGATCCACTATGGACTGGACTCTCACACTACTATGTTAGATCCACTATGGACTGGACTCTCACTATTATGTTAGATCCAGTATGGACTGAACTCTCACTATTATGTTGGATCCACTATGAGCTGGACTCTCACACTATTATGTTAGGTCCACTATGGACTGGAGTCTCTCACTATTATGTTAGATCCACTATGGACTGAATTCTCACTATTATGTTAGATCCACTATAGACTGGAGTCTCTTACTATTATGTTAGATCCACTATGGACTGAACTCTCACTATTATGTTAGATCCACTATGGACTGGACTCTCACTATTATGTTAGATCCAGTGTGGACTGAACTCTCACTATTATGTTAGATCCGCTATGGACTGGACTCTCACTATTATGTTAGATCCAGTATGGACTGAACTCTCACTATTATGTTAGATCCACTATGGACTGGAGTCTATCACTATTATGTTAGATCCAGTATGGACTGAACTCTCACTATTATGTTAGATCCACTATGGACTGGACTCTCACACTATTATGTTGGATCCACTATGGACTGGACTCTCACCCTATTATGTTAGATCCACTATGGACTGAACTCTCACTATTATGCTAGATCCACTATGGACTGGACTCTCACACTATTATGTTAGATCCGCTATGGACTGGCCTCTCACTATTATGTTAGATCCACTATGGACTGGACCCTCACACTATTATGTTAGATCCACTATGGACTGGACTCTCTCACTATTATGTTAGATCCACTATGGACTGGACTGGCTCTGTAACAGCTTCTTCCCTCAGGCCATAAGACCTTTGAATGCATCACCATAATCCCCTCAATTCCCCCCCAAAAAAGGGATTAACTGTCTGGAATATTAAGACAGTACATCTATAAATGTGGAATATGTTTATCTGTATCTTATTGCTCTTTTATCCCGCACTACAACCAACTAATTCTACGGAATTCCGTTCTTATCTGCACTGCAAAGTTCATCTTTGAATGACAATACAAGGAAGTCTAAGTCTAACATTCCAATATCATTTCATATGAAGCACTCTGTCATTCCTAAATAGACATTTTTTAACATTTTACACGCACAACACCTGTTCTGCCGTCAGGGACTTGCACGTCTCCTGAAGTCTTCCACACTCTTGGGGAAAAAAACCCCGGCCGGCATCACGCGGACGTCTATATTTAACTGACGTTCTTGTTAGCGTCTTCACTCGCCGCGGTAATAACGACGTGTAGCAGTTTGTACCGAAGACACCTTGGTGTGTTTGTGCCCGGGACCACCAGGTCTCTCCTGGAATAAGCCAACGCCCATTCCTACAGCTATTTTCCCTTCAGCTGGTCCTCGGGGAGAACCGAAGTGATGGTGAGGCCAAACTATTTTGCTGTAGCTCATGCCCACGTCCTGCCCGCTCCGACACATCCCTCGCCGAGCACTTCCGCCCCTTGTCAACCTTTCGTCTGCCATTCCCATCTGTACACTTCCGGCTCCGAAGGAACCTCACAAAGACTGCGCCGGCTGACCTACCTGACCCCAACATCGTGTTTTTAGAGGGCACGCCGTAATACGAAGAGATGTTATTGCTGTCATCAGTCTTAGTCCAATCCTTGGGGACGGTTCCTCCAGTTCAAAGCAAGTAACCGTATTCAGTCCCAATTCGGATGTAAGAACTAGGTGTGTTTAAAGGATTGTTTTCGATGTAATATCAATCAATCATCCATCCATCGTCTTCTGCTTATCCCAGCAGCCGGAGCAGAGAAGCCCAGACTTCCCCTCTCCCCAACTACTTGGTCCAGCTCTTCCCAGGGGATCCCGGGGCAATCCCAGGCCAGCCAGGAGACATAGTCTTCCCAACTTGTCCTGGGTCTTGCCCGTAGCCTCCTACCGGTCGGACAATCCCGTAACGCCTCCCTCATCTAGCTCCTCTCCATGTGGAGGAGCAGCAGCTTTACTTTGAGTTCCTCCCGGATGGCAGAGCTTCTCACCCTATCTCTAAGGGAGAGACCAGCACCTGGCGGAGGAAACTCGTGATCTTGTCCTTTCGGTCATAACCCAAAGCTCATGACCATAGGTGAGGATGGGAACATGGATTGAACGGTAAAATTGAGAGCTTTGCCTTCTGGCTCAGCTCCTTTTTCACCACAACAGATCGATACAGCGTCCGCATTACTGAAGACGCCGCACCGATCCGCCTGTCGATGTCAACATCCACTCTTCCCTCACTCGTAAACAAGACTCCATGTTACTTGAACTCCGCAACTTGGGGGAAAGGTCTCCTCCCCAACCCGGAAATGGCACCACCTCATCTAACTCCTCTCCATGTGGAGGAGCAGCAGCTTTACTTTGAGTTGCTCCCGGATGACAGAGCTTCTCACCCTATGTCTAAGGGAGAGACCCACCACCCGGCGGAAGAAACTAATTTCGGCCGCTTGTACCCGTGATCTTGTCCTTTCACTCATAACCCAAAGCTCATGACCATAGGTGAGGATGGGAACTTGGATTGAACGTTAAATTGAGAGCTTTGCCTTCCGGCTCAGCTCCTTCTTCACCACAACGGATTGATACAGCGTCCGCATTACTGAAGACGCCGCACCGATCCGCCTGTCGATCTCAACATCCACTCTTCCCTCACTCGTGAACAAGACTCCCAGGTACTTGAACTCCTCAACTTGGGGGCAAGGTCTCCTCCCCAACCCGGAAATGGCACCACCTCATCTAGCTCCTCTCCATGTGGAGGAGCAGCAGCTTTACTTTGAGTTGCTCCCGAATGACAGAGCTTCTCACCCTATCTCTAAGGGAGAGACCCACCACCCGGCGGGAGAAATTAATTTCGGCCGCTTGTACCCGTGATCTTGTCCTTTCACTCATAACCAAAGCTCATGACCATAGGTGAGGATGGGAACGTGGATTGAACGGTAAATTGAGAGCTTTGCCTTCCGGCTCAGCTCCTTCTTCACCACAACGGATCGATACAACGTCCGCATTACTGAAGACGCCGCACCGATCCACCTGTCGATGTCAACATCCACTCTTCCCTCAGTCGTGAACAAGACTCCCAGGTACTTGAACTCCTCAACTTGGGGGCAAGGTCTCCTCCCCAACTCGGAAATGGCACCACCTCATCTAGCTCTTCATCCACGGAGTCTGCGGATAAACCGCGGGTCGGGTGGTTGACATGACGAAAATATAGATTTTAATTAGATTTGGGCGGGGGGCGGTTGAAGCATCCGGAAATATTTGATACACATGGTTCTGGGATCGGTATCCTTTGCCATTCAAAGTTTCATTTAAGACCCGTGTTATAAAGCGAAGAAGTCAATAGGAGACGCTATTACTCTCTTGAATGACTGCCGGTAGTCACCCAGATAATAAGTATTAGTGCGTGCTATGAAGCCGCTAGCTTTGTCGCCTTCTACAACATCTACGATCTGCTTGTCAGTCCAGCAACATGTGTGTGGCTTCCGTGGCGACACGCACACGACTGCAAGGCATACTGGGTGACACAGAGTACACTAATGGTTGTAATATAAACAATTGTAACACTCTTAGTAATATGCGCCACGCCGTGAAGCCACACCAATTAAGAATGACAGTAACACAACATAAACACAACACAACAAATACCCGGAATCCTTTGTATTCATGACACATCCTGACTATTTTATACACCCCGCTAGCAGAGTGGGATATGCACTGTTTTTGATTCCTTAGTACCGTGATACTAGTACCGGTGTACCGTACAAGCCTAGCACCTCCTCCCCCATGCAGCTTCTCTTAGACCCTCTGAGCCGTCCCCCCCCGACATGACACTCACTCACCAGAGCAGCACGTCAGGCCAACAACACAGCATCAAGATAAATTGCGGTGGAAGACACTTGAATGGGATTCCAAGTCGACAAAAGCGCACACAAAATGCAGCGAATAATGAACCGAAAGCTTCTCGCCAGGACATCAATTACACCTGAGCGAGCCCCAGAATAGCGGCGCGATGTGAGCGGAGGACGCTCCTCTAAGAGCGCTTAATAGGGGGCACCTTCCAGGGTTATAAACTATAACATCATAGCACATTACGCAAATTACACCATTGTCTGGACCGTTGTCAGCATGTCTGTGATGTGGGTGTGATTTTTATATATGAAAAAGGCAAACTGATCAAAATATTTGTTAATACTTTTTATTAACAGATTACTTTTAAATGTATGTATACATTTTTGTAGTTAAAAAAAAAAAAAAGAAAATCATATCGTCACAGCAAATTATGCAAATTTCGCCATTGTCAGCATGTCTGTGATGTGGACGTGATTTGTACATATATCGCAGATATACCTGCGGACAGCCATCGACAAAAGGTGCAAATATTAAGAGGACATTCTATATTAACACCAGAAGATGCTACTTTTGTTGCTCATTATTTTTAATTCTAAAAAAGTCAATAAATATCTTGAAACACTTGAAAAAGTATAATGTACAAGAAGCACCAACAATTGAAAATGTGGCAAAATGATTGAAAATTGTATTAATACTAATTAATAATAACAAATAGTTTAAAATGTATGTATACTTTTTTTGGTTAGCTTTTTTTTTTTTTTTAAAAGGAAAATTCTATCATAGCAAATTATGCAAAATACTCCATTGTCTGGAGTGTTGTCAGCATGTCTGTGATGTGGGCGTGATTTTTATTTATATATATATATATATATATGTATATATATATATATATATATATATATATATATATATATATATATATATATATATATATATATATATATATATCACAGATACATCCGTGGACAGACATCTACAATATGCAAATATTAAGAGGACAGTGGCGGCTTTTAAGACAAAAGTCACGCTGGCTTCAGTCTCACTAGTCAGCGACATGGAGGGACAGAAGTAGCCTCTAAACATGAGTACATCCTATATTAACACCAGAGGAAGATGCTACTTTTGTTGCTCATTATTTTTAATTCTAAAAAAGTCAATAAATATCTTGAAACACTTGAAAAAGTATAATGTACAAGAAGCACCAACAATTGAAAATGTGGCAAAATTATTAAAAATTTTGCTAATACTAATTAATAATAACAATTAGTTTAAAATGTATGTATACTTTTTTTGGTTAGCTTTTTTTTTTTTTTTAAAGGAAAATTCTGTCATAGCAAATTATGCAAAATACTCCATTGTCTGGAGTGTTGTCAGCATGTCTGTGATGTGGGCGTGATTTATATATATATATATATATATATATATATATATATATATATATACCCGTGGACAGACATCTATAAAATATGCAAATATTAAGAGGACAGTGGCGGCTTTTAAGACAAAAGTCATGACCGCTTCAGCGACATGGAGGGACAGAAGTAGTCTCTAAACACGAGTACATTCTATAGTAACACCAGAAGATGCTACATTGGTTGCTAGCTGTTTTTAATTAAAAAAAAAAAATCATTAAATATCTTCAAGCACTTAAAAATATCTCAACTAAGTATTCTGTTCAAAAAGCAGCAACAATTGTGGCAAAACAATAAAACTAATATATGTTAATACTAATTCATAATAACAATTAGTTTTAAATGTATGTATACATTTTTTGTAACTTTTTTTTTAAAGGAAAATTCTATCATCATTGCAAATTATACAAATTACACCATTGTCTGGAGCATTGTCAGCATGTCTGTGATATGGGTGTGATTTGTATATATCGGAGATATACCTGCGAATAGAAATCTATAAATGGTGTAAATATTTAAAAAAAAAGTTTTTCAAACAAACAAGTCTCAGTATCTGCATGGTAGATATCAAAACGTGAGTGCTCCACTCCGTATATTCCCATTCCTAAAAGATAGCATCCCACCCCAGCGTCCTCCCTGTTGACCTGGTGGCGCTATCAGGTTCGCCGTAACCGTTATCGCTTCAGCCTGATAGACAACGATACGCCTTCCGCCATTTTCCCGCAGCTCACTTTACAGAGATCGTATCTCACTCCGGCTCTTTCAGCGGCTCTTCCATCTCATCCTCTCACTTTCTCCTTTTGCGGTTCATCCTGACTGACATCGCCTTTGCCTGTTTACCTTTTATTAATAGACTTAGCATTGTCAAGTTACTAGGATTGTACTGTACTAGTATAGTATCGCGGTACTATATATAGTATCGTAGTCTGTACTATACTCTGAAAAGTACCGGTTCCCCATATTTTTATTTATTTTTATTTTTTTAACGGGCATGAAGGCGCGTCATCACGTGGCGACATTGTCGGTTTTACAAGCAGAGGAGCATGTTCGGCAGCGCACACACACAGAGTACTTACAAGCAGACACAGTGTGTGGACAGAAAAGGGAGATCTAACGCATTTTGTTGTAAAAAGTAAAGATAAAGGTGAAGTTATAATACTAATCCTTGCCTACTTGGCGACAAATAAAATACGTTTCTTACAAGTAGCATTATCACTGGAGGACAAGGAATAGCTAAACATGCTTCACTACACTGAAGGAGGATACATTAGCTCACCGGCCTAACAATGTAAACAAATGACATGGGTGGATCTACATCTGACATCCACTGTAATGATACCAAGTACAAGAGCATATCTAGTTGATACAACTATGAGTACATCGATATTTTTCGTTTTTTTCTATCATTTATATTATGTTTATAAAGTCAGGAAATACGTCCCTGGATACATGAGGACTTTGAATATGACCAGTGTATGATCCTGTAACTACTTGGTATCGGATCGATACCTAAATGTGTGGTATCATACAAAACTAAAGTCAAGAATCAAAGAAGAGAAGAATAAGTGATTTTTACATTTTAACAAAAGTGTAAATAGAACATGTTAAAACAGAAAACAGGGCGACACCTACCCTTTACATCAGTATTTTTTCGTGAGTATTGGTTTATGAAGTAATATATTTTATTGAATGATCCTCTAAGTACTTGGTATCGGATCAATACCAAAATGTGTGGTATCATCCAAAACTAATGTGTGGTATCAAAGAAGAGAAGAATAAGTGATTATTACATTTTAACAGAAGTGTAAATAGAACATGTTAAAACCGAAAACAGGGCGACACCTACCCTTTACATCAGTATTTTTTCGTGAGTGTTGGTTTATGAGGTAATATATTTTATTGAATGATCCTGTAAGTACTTGGTATCGGATCAATACCAAAATGTGTGGTATCACCCAAAACTAATGTAAAGTATCAAAGAAGAGAAGAATAAGTGATTATTACATTTGAACAGACGTGTAAATAGAACATGTTAAAACCGAAAACAGGGCGACACCTACCCTTTACATCAGTATTTTTTCGTGAGTATTGGTTTATGAGGTAATATATTTCATTGAATGATCCTGTAAGTACTTGGTATCGGATCAATACCAAAATGCGTGGTATCACCCAAAACTAATGTAAAGTATCAAAGAAGAGAAGAATAAGTAATTATTAAATTTCAAAAGAAGTGTAGATAGAACAGCCCTGCGATGATGTGGCGACTTGTCCAGGGTGTACCCCGGCCTCCGCCCGATTGTAGCTGAGATAGGCACCAGCGACCCCAAAGGGAATAAACGGGAGAAAATGCATGGATAGTTGTAGATAGAACATGTTGAAACAGAAAACAGCGCGACACCTACCCTTTATAACCAGTATTTCTTCGTCAGTATTGGTTTATATGAAGTACTATATTTTATTAAATGATCCTGTAAATACTTGGTGTCGGATCCATACCTAAATGTGTGGTATCATCGAAAACTAAAGTAAATTATCAGAAAAGAGAAGAATAAGTGATTATTACATTTGAACAGAAGTGTAGATAGAACATGTTAAAACAGAAAACAGGGCGACACCTACCCTTTACATCGGTATTTTTTTAACTATCATTATTGCTTTATTAGGTATTATATTTTATTGTATGATTATGCAACTACTTGGTATCAGATCGATACCTAAATGTGTGGTATCATCCAAAACTAATGCGTGGTATGAAAGACGAGAAGAATAAGTGATTATTACATTTGAACAGAAGTGTAGATAGAACATGTTGAAACAGAAAATAAGCAGACATTAACAGTAAATGAACAAGTAGATTTTTACAGTTTGTCCCTCGTAATGTGTATAAAATAAAAGGTGTATAAATGACACAATATGTTAGTGCAGACTAATTAGGAGTCTTTGTTTGTTTACTTACTACTAAAAGACAAGTTGTCTAGTATGTTCAACATTTTATTGAAGGACTAAATGACAATAATAAACATATGTTTCATCTACAGTAACTTTTGTTTTTCTAATAAAGCCAATAATGACAGGACTCTGTGCAGGCCATTCAAGTTCATCTACACCAGAACGTAGACCAGGTCTTCCTGGTGACCTGACCAATGATTTTTTTAGAAGATTGGTGGAAAAATCATTCAACTCTTCTGGGAAGGCTGTCCACAAGGTTGCAGAGTGCGTGCCTATAGGAATTTTCCACCAAGACCTGGCTCTCAGTCTCCGTTCAAATTCATCCCTAAAGGTGTTCTATCGGGTGTAGGTTAGGACTCTGTGCAGGCCAGTCAAGTTAATCTACACCAGAACGTAGACCAGGTCTTCCTGGTGACCTGACCAATGATTTTTTTAGAAGAATGGTGGAAAATTCATTCAACTCTTCTGGGAAGGCTGTCCACAAGGTTGCAGAGTGTGTGTCTATAGGAATTTTCCACCGTTCTTTCAAAAGCGCATCGGTGAGGTCACACACTGAAGGCCTGGCTCTCGGTCTCTGTTCGAATGCATCCCTATTGGTGTTATATTGGGTTCAGGTCAGGACTCTGTGCAGGCCAGTCAAGTTCATCCACACCAGAACGTAGACTGAAAACAAGGTCTTCCTTGACCAACATCAGTGTGTAACCTCACCAATGCACTTTTGGAATAATGGTGGAAATTTCCCAAGACCTGGTTCTCAGTGAACGTTCTGGTGTGGATGAACTTGACTGACCTGCGCAGAGTCCTGACCTGAACCCGATAGAACACCTTTGGGATGAATTAGAATGGCGTGTCACCTCACCAATGAGCTTTTGGAAGAATGGTGGAAATTCCCTTAGACCTGGTTCTCAGTCTGCGTTCCGGTGTGGATGAACTTGACTGGCCTCCACAGAGTCCTGACCTGAACCTGATAGAAATCATTGGGGATGAATTAGAACGAAGACTGAGATCCAGGCTAACATCAGTGTGTGACCTCACCAATTCGCTTTTGGCAGAACGGGGGAAAGTTCCTAAGACCTGGTTCTCAGCCTACGTTCTGGTGTGGATGAACTTGACTGGCCTGCACAGAGTCCTGACCTGAACCTGATAGAAA
>NC_084624.1:6692367-6707367 GCF_033978795.1 Nerophis ophidion
GTGTGTGTGTGTATAAACATCTCTATATATCTAGAAAGGCTGGTCCTAAAGAGGGAGGCATTTTTCTCAGGTCCCCAGAAGGTCTGAAATACATGTGTGTGTGTGTATAAACATATTTATATATCTAGAAAGGCTGGTCCTAAAGAGGGAGGCATTTTACTCAGGTCCCCAGGAGGTCTGAAATACATGTGTGTGTGTGTGTGTGTGTGTGTGTGTGTGTGTGTGTGTGTGTGTGTGTGTGTATAAACATCTTTATATATCTAGAAAGGTTGGTCCTAAAGAGGGAGGCATTTTTCTCAGGTCCCCAGAAGGTCTGAAATACGTGTGTGTGTGTTTAAACATCTTTATGTATCTAGAAAGGCTGGTCCTAAAGAGGGAGGCATTTTACTCAGGTCCCCAGAAGGTCTGAAATACATGTGTGTGTGTGTGTATAAACATCTTTATGTATCTAGAAAGGCTGGTCCTAAAGAGGGAGGTTAATCAGGTCCCCAGAAGGTCAGAAATACATGTGTGTGTGTGTGTGTGTGTGTGTGTGTGTGTGTGTGTGTGTATAAACATCTTTATATATCTAGAAAGGCTGGTCCTAAAGAGGGAGGCATTTTTCTCAGGTCCCCAGAAGGTCTGAAATACATGTGTGTGTGTGTATAAACATCGTTATATATCTAGAAAGGCTGGTCCTAAAGAGGGAGGCATTTTTCTCAGGTCTCCAGAAGGTCTGAAATACATGTGTGTGTGTGTATAAACATCTTTATGTATCTAGAAAGGCTGGTCCTAAAGAGGGAGGCATTTTACGCAGGTCCCCAGAAGGTCTGAAATACATGTGTGTGTGTGTGTGTATAAACATCTTTATATATCTAGAAAGGCTGGTCCTAAAGAGGGAGGCATTTTTCTCAGGTCCCCAGAAGGTCAGAAATACATGTGTGTGTGTGTGTGTGTGTGTGTGTGTGTGTGTGTGTGTGTGTGTGTGTGTGTGTGTGTGTGTGTGTGTGTCTATAAACATCTTCATATATCTAGAAAGGCTGGTCCTAAAGAGGGAGGCATTTTTCTCAGGTCCCCAGAAGGTCTGAAATACATGTGTGTGTGTGTATAAACATCTTTATATATCTAGAAAGGCTGGTCCTAAAGAGGGAGGCATTTTTCTCAGGTCCCCAGAAGGTCAGAAATACATGTGTGTGTGTGTGTGTGTGTGTGTGTGTGTGTGTGTGTGTGTGTGTGTGTGTGTGTGCGTGTATAAACATCTTTATATATCTAGAAAGGTTGGTCCTAAAGAGGGAGGCATTTTTCTCAGGTCCCCAGAAGGTCTGAAATACGTGTGTGTGTGTATAAACATCTTTATGTATCTAGAAAGGCTGGTCCTAAAGAGGGAGGCATTTTACTCAGGTCCCCAGAAGGTCTGAAATACATGTGTGTGTGTGTGTATAAACATCTTTATGTATCTAGAAAGGCTGGTCCTAAAGAGGGAGGCATTTTAATCAAGTCCCCAGAAGGTCAGAAATACATGTGTGTGTGTGTGTGTGTGTGTGTATAAACATCTTTATATATCTAGAAAGGCTGGTCCTAAAGAGGGAGGCATTTTTCTCAGGTCCCCAGAAGGTCTGAAATACATGTGTGTGTGTGTATAAACATCTTTATGTATCTAGAAAGGCTGGTCCTAAAGAGGGAGGCATTTTACGCAGGTCCCCAGAAGGTCTGAAATACATGTGTGTGTGTGTGTGTGTATAAACATCTTTATATATCTAGAAAGGCTGGTCCTAAAGAGGGAGGCATTTTTCTCAGGTCCCCAGAAGGTCAGAAATACGTGTGTGTGTGTGTGTGTGTGTGTGTGTGTGTGTGTGTGTGTGTGTGTGTGTGTGTGTGTGTGTGTGTGTGTGTGTGTGTATAAACATCTTCATATATCTAGAAAGGCTGGTCCTAAAGAGGGAGGCATTTTTCTCAGGTCCCCAGAAGGTCTGAAATACATGTGTGTGTGTGTATAAACATCTCTATATATCTAGAAAGGCTGGTCCTAAAGAGGGAGGCATTTTTCTCAGGTCCCCAGAAGGTCTGAAATACATGTGTGTGTGTGTATAAACATATTTATATATCTAGAAAGGCTGGTCCTAAAGAGGGAGGCATTTTACTCAGGTCCCCAGGAGGTCTGAAATACATGTGTGTGTGTGTGTGTGTGTGTGTGTGTGTGTGTGTGTGTGTGTGTGTGTGTGTGTGTGTGTATAAACATCTTTATATATCTAGAAAGGTTGGTCCTAAAGAGGGAGGCATTTTTCTCAGGTCCCCAGAAGGTCTGAAATACGTGTGTGTGTGTATAAACATCTTTATGTATCTAGAAAGGCTGGTCCTAAAGAGGGAGGCATTTTACTCAGGTCCCCAGAAGGTCTGAAATACATGTGTGTGTGTGTGTGTATAAACATCTTTATGTATCTAGAAAGGCTGGTCCTAAAGAGGGAGGCATTTTAATCAGGTCCCCAGAAGGTCAGAAATACATGTGTGTGTGTGTGTGTGTGTGTGTGTGTGTGTATAAACATCTTTATATATCTAGAAAGGCTGGTCCTAAAGAGGGAGGCATTTTTCTCAGGTCCCCAGAAGGTCTGAAATACATGTGTGTGTGTGTATAAACATCGTTATATATCTAGAAAGGCTGGTCCTAAAGAGGGAGGCATTTTTCTCAGGTCTCCAGAAGGTCTGAAATACATGTGTGTGTGTGTATAAACATCTTTATGTATCTAGAAAGGCTGGTCCTAAAGAGGGAGGCATTTTACGCAGGTCCCCAGAAGGTCTGAAATACATGTGTGTGTGTGTGTGTATAAACATCTTTATATATCTAGAAAGGCTGGTCCTAAAGAGGGAGGCATTTTTCTCAGGTACCCAGAAGGTCAGAAATACATGTGTGTGTGTGTGTGTGTGTGTGTGTGTGTGTGTGTGTGTGTGTGTGTGTGTGTGTGTGTGTGTGTGTGTGTGTGTGTGTGTGTGTGTGTGTCTATAAACATCTTCATATATCTAGAAAGGCTGGTCCTAAAGAGGGAGGCATTTTTCTCAGGTCCCCAGAAGGTCTGAAATACATGTGTGTGTGTGTGTATAAACATCTTTATATATCTAGAAAGGATGGTCCTAAAGAGGGAGGCATTTTTCTCAGGTCCCCAGAAGGTCAGAAATACATGTGTGTGTGTGTGTGTATAAACATCTTTATATATCTAGAAAGGCTGGTCCTAAATAGGGAGGCATTTTTCTCAGGTCCCCAGAAGGTCAGAAATACATGTGTGTGTGTGTGTGTGTGTGTGTGTGTGTGTGTGTGTGTGTGTGTGTGTGTGTGTGTGTGTGTGTAAGCGCGTTTTGAATCCTGCCTTTTTTGGTCTTTGCTCAGCGCAATGCAGCAGAGTGTAAACCTTGGTTTTGTCCTCGCTCCTCAGGCTTCATGTCGAAGTCGGTTGCGGATGAGATGAATTTGACACAGCAGGCGGCAAGAACAAAAAGGAAAATCTTTTGCCGGTAATTCAAAAGGCCCGTTAGCATGAGGGAAGACACAGGCAGCGGTAAGAATAGACGCCTTGAAAGCGCCAGAAGAAAAGAGCACCTGACTAATGTTGGGAAGGCTTGTAGTCTGGGAGGATGGAGAGTGAGGAGAGGAGCATGGCGGGTGTTGTTGGCTGCCGCTAACTCATCAAAGTGACACAACATTTTAACCGTCTTCCTGGAGACTTCTTTGTGACTCCTGCCTTCTTTTTTTAAATCTCTCAGCCTCTATAAGGAGGGCTCCTCACGGAAAAATAACAACAAAGCCGAATTTGTACAAAAGCGGTGAAGTTTTCACCTTGTGGAAATGCTAAATAAAAAGAGAATACAACAGATCCTTTTCAACTTATATGCAATTGAATCGACTGCAAAGACAAGATTTTTAACGTTTAAACTGGTGAACTTTGTTATTTTTTTCAAAATATTAGCTCATTTGGAATTTGACGCCTGCGACATGTTTCAAAAAAGCTGGCACGAGTGGCAAAAAAGACTGAGAAAGTTGAGGGATGCTCATCAAACACTTATTAGGAACATCCCACAGGTGTGCAGGCTAATTGGGAACAGGTGGGTGCCATGATTGGGAATGAAAGCTGCTTACGTGAAATGCTCACTCATTCACAAACAAGGACAAGGTGAGGCTCACCACTTTGTCAACAAATGCCTGAGCAATCAGTTTAAGAACAACATTTCTTTACCAGCTATTGCAAGGGAATTTAAGGATTTTACTATCTACGCTCCATAATATCATCAAAAGGTTCAGAGAATCCGGAGAAATCACTGCATGTAAGCGGCAAGGCTGAAAACAAACAGTGAACTCCTGCGACCTTGAATCCCTCAGGCGATACTGCATCAAAAAGTGTCATCAGTGTGTAAAGGATATCACCAGAAAACCACTGTCAATAACTACAGTTGGTCGCTACATTTATAAGTGTGAGTTAAAACTCTACTATGCAAAGCCATTTATCAACAACACCCGGAAACAGCACATCTAACATGGACTGATGCAAAGTGTAAAAGTGTTCTGCGGCCTGAGGAGTCCACTGTCAGTAACTACAGTTGGTTGCGACATTTATAAGTGCGAGTTAAAACTCTACTGTGCAAAGCCATTTATCAACAACACCCAGAAACAGCACATCTAACATGGACTAATGCAAAGTGTAAAAGTGTTCTGCGGCCTGAGGAGTCCACTGTCAGTAACTACAGTTGGTTGCTACATTTATAAGTGCGAGTTAAAACTCTACTATGCAAAGCCATTTATCAACAACACCCGGAAACAGCACATCTAACATGGACTGATGCAAAGTGTAAAAGTGTTCTGCGGTCTGAGGAGTCCACTGTCAGTAACTACAGTTGGTCGCTACATTTATAAGTGCGAGTTAAAACTCTACTATGCAAAGCCATTTATCAACAACACCCGGAAACAGCACATCTAACATGGACTGATGCAAAGTGTAAAAATGTTCTGCGGCCTGAGGAGTCCACTGTCAGTAACTACAGTTGGTTGCTACATTTATAAGTGTGAGTTAAAACTCTACTATGCAAAGCCATTTATCAACAACACCCGGAAACAGCACATCTAACATGGACTGATTCAAAGTGTAAAAGTGTTCTGCGGCCTGAGGAGTCCACTGTCAGTAACTACAGTTGGTTGCGACATGTATAAGTGCGAGTTAAAACTCTACTGTGCAAAGCCATTTATCAACAACACCCAGAAACAGCACATCTAACATGGACTAATGCAAAGTGTAAAAGTGTTCTGCGGCCTGAGGAGTCCACTCTGAGTAACTACAGTTGGTTGCTACATTTATAAGTGCGGGTTAAAACTCTACTATGCAAAGCCATTTATCAACAACACCCGGAAACAGCACATCTAACATGGACTGATGCAAAGTGTAAAAGTGTTCTGCGGTCTGAGGAGTCCACTGTCAGTAACTACAGTTGGTCGCTACATTTATAAGTGCGAGTTAAAACTCTACTATGCAAAGCCATTTATCAACAACACCCGGAAACAGCACATCTAACATGGACTGATGCAAAGTGTAAAAGTGTTCTGCGGCCTGAGGAGTTCACTGTCAGTAACTACAGTTGGTTGCTACATTTATAAGTGTGAGTTAAAACTCTACTATGCAAAGCCATTTATCAACAACACCCGGAAACAGCACATCTAACATGGACTGATGCAAAGTGTAAAAGTGTTCTGCGGCCTGAGGAGTCCACTGTCAGTAACTACAGTTGGTTGCGACATTTATAAGTGCGAGTTAAAACTCTACTATGCAAAGCCATTTATCAACAACACCCGGAAACAGCACATCTAACATGGACTGAGGCAAAGTGTAAAAGTGTTCTGCGGTCTGAGGAGTCCACTCTGAGTAACTACAGTTGGTTGCTACATTTATAAGTGCGAGTTAAAACTCTACTATGCAAAGCCATTTATCAACAACACCCGGAAACAGCACATCTAACATGGACTGATGCAAAGTGTAAAAGTGTTCTGCGGTCTGAGGAGTCCACTGTCAGTAACTACAGTTGGTCGCTACATTTATAAGTGCGAGTTAAAACTCTACTATGCAAAGCCATTTATCAACAACACCCGGAAACAGCACTTCTAACATGGACTGATGCAAAGTGTAAAAGTGTTCTGCGGCCTGAGGAGTTCACTGTCAGTAACTACAGTTGGTTGCTACATTTATAAGTGTGAGTTAAAACTCTACTATGCAAAGCCATTTATCAACAACACCCGGAAACAGCACATCTAACATGGACTGATACAAAGTGTAAAAGTGTTCTGCGGCCTGAGGAGTCCACTGTCAGTAACTACAGTTGGTTGCGACATTTATAAGTGCGAGTTAAAACTCTACTATGCAAAGCCATTTATCAACAACACCCGGAAACAGCACATCTAACATGGACTGATGCAAAGTGTAAAAGTGTTCTGCGGTCTGAGGAGTCCACTGTCAGTAACTACAGTTGGTCGCTACATTTATAAGTGCGAGTTAAAACTCTACTATGCAAAGCCATTTATCAACAACACCCGGAAACAGCACATCTAACAGGGACTGATGCAAAGTGTAAAAGTGTTCTGCGGCCTGAGGAGTTCACTGTCAGTAACTACAGTTGGTTGCTACATTTATAAGTGTGAGTTAAAACTCTACTATGCAAAGCCATTTATCAACAACACCCGGAAACAGCACATCTAACATGGACTGATGCAAAGTGTAAAAGTGTTCTGCGGCCTTTGGAGTCCACTGTCAGTAACTACAGTTGGTTGCGACATTTATAAGTGCGAGTTAAAACTCTACTATGCAAAGCCATTTATCAACAACACCCGGAAACAGCACATCTAACATGGACTGATGCAAAGTGTAAAAGTGTTCTGCGGTCTGAGGAGTCCACTGTCAGTAACTACAGTTGGTCGCTACATTTATAAGTGCGAGTTAAAACTCTACTATGCAAAGCCATTTATCAACAACACCCGGAAACAGCACATCTAACATGGACTGATGCAAAGTGTAAAAGTGTTCTGCGGCCTGAGGAGTCCACTGTCAGTAACTACAGTTGGTCACTACATTTATAAGTGCGAGTTAAAACTCTACTATGCAAAGCTATTTATCAACAACACCCGTAAACAGCACATCTAACATGGACTGATGCAAAGTGTAAAAGTGTTCTGCGGTCTGAAGAGTCCACTCTCAGTAACTACAGTTGGTCGCTACAATTATAAGTGCAAGTTAAAACTCTACTATGCAAAGCCATTTATCAACAACACCCAGAAAAAGCTTATCAAAGATGGTCTGATGCAAAGTGGAAAAGTGTTCTGTTGTCCGACAAGTCCACATTTCAAATTGTTTTTGGGAACTGTTGACGTCGTGTACTTGGGACCAAAGAGGAAAAGGAACCATCCTGATTGTTTTAGGGTGAAAGTGTAAAAGGGGCAGCATGTGTGATGGTATGGGGGTGCATTAGTGCCCAAGGCATGGGTAACTTACACATCCGGAAACAGCTCATCTAACATGGACTGATTCAAAGTGTAAAAGTTTTCTGCGGTCTGAATAGTCCACTGTCAGTAACTACAGTTGGTCGCTACATTTATAAGTGCGAGTTAAAACTCTACTATGCAAAGCCATTTATCAACAACACCCAGAAACAGCACGTCTAACATGGACTGATGCAAAGTGTAAAAGTGTTCTGCGGCCTGAGGAGTTCACTGTCAGTAACTACAGTTGGTTGCTACATTTATAAGTGTGAGTTAAAACTCTACTATGCAAAGCCATTTATCAACAACACCCGGAAACAGCACATCTAACATGGACTGATGCAAAGTGTAAAAGTGTTCTGCGGCCTGAGGAGTCCACTGTCAGTAACTACAGTTGGTTGCGACATTTATAAGTGCGAGTTAAAACTCTACTATGCAAAGCCATTTATCAACAACACCCGGAAACAGCACATCTAACATGGACTGATGCAAAGTGTAAAAGTGTTCTGCGGTCTGAGGAGTCCACTGTCAGTAACTACAGCTGGTCGCTACATTTATAAGTGCGAGTTAAAACTCTACTATGCAAAGCCATTTATCAACAACACCCGGAAACAGCACATCTAACATGGACTGATGCAAAGTGTAAAAGTGTTCTGCGGCCTGAGGAGTCCACTGTCAGTAACTACAGTTGGTCACTACATTTATAAGTGCGAGTTAAAACTCTACTATGCAAAGCTATTTATCAACAACACCCGTAAACAGCACATCTAACATGGACTGATGCAAAGTGTAAAAGTGTTCTGCGGTCTGAAGAGTCCACTCTCAGTAACTACAGTTGGTCGCTACAATTATAAGTGCAAGTTAAAACTCTACTATGCAAAGCCATTTATCAACAACACCCAGAAAAAGCTTATCAAAGATGGTCTGATGCAAAGTGGAAAAGTGTTCTGTTGTCCGACAAGTCCACATTTCAAATTGTTTTTGGGAACTGTTGACGTCGTGTACTTGGGACCAAAGAGGAAAAGGAACCATCCTGATTGTTTTAGGGTGAAAGTGTAAAAGGGGCAGCATGTGTGATGGTATGGGGGTGCATTAGTGCCCAAGGCATGGGTAACTTACACATCCGGAAACAGCTCATCTAACATGGACTGATTCAAAGTGTAAAAGTTTTCTGCGGTCTGAATAGTCCACTGTCAGTAACTACAGTTGGTCGCTACATTTATAAGTGCGAGTTAAAACTCTACTATGCAAAGCCATTTATCAACAACACCCAGAAACAGCACATCTAACATGGACTGATGCAAAGTGTAAAAGTGTTCTGCGGTCTGACGAGTCCACTCTCAGTAACTACAGTTGGTCGCTACATTTATAAGCGCGAGTTAAAACTCTACTATGCAAAGCCATTTATCAACAACACCCAGAAACAGCACATCTAACATGGACTGATGCAAAGTGTAAAAGTGTTCTGCGGTCTGAAGAGTCCACTGTCAGTAAATACAGTTGTTCGCTATGTTTATAAGTGCAAGTTAAAACTCTACTATACAAAGCTATTTATCAACAACACCCGGAAACAGCACATTTAACATGGACTGATGCAAAGTGGAAAAGTGTTCTGTGGTCTGAGGAGTCCACTGTCAGTAACTATAGTTGGTCGCTACATTTATAAGTGCAGGTTAAAACTCTACTATGCAAAGCTATTTATCAACAACACCCGGAAACATCACATCTAACATGGACTGATGCAAACTGTAAAAGTGTTCTGCGGTCTTAGGAGTCCACTGTCAGTAACTACAGTTGGTCGCTACATTTATAAGTGCAAGTTAAAACTCTACTATGCAAAGCTATTTATCAACAACACCCGTAAACAGCACATCTAACATGGACTGATTCAAAGTGTAAAAGTGTTCTGTGGTCTGAATAGTCCACTGTCAGTAACTACAGTTGTTCGCTACATTTATAAGTGTGAGTTAAAACTCTACTATGCAAAGCCATTTATCAACAACAACCGGAAACAGCACATCTAACATGAACTGACGCAAAATGTAAAAGTGTTCTGCGATCTGAAGACTCCACTGTCAGTAACTATAGTTGGTCGCTACATTTATAAGTGCGAGTTAAAACTCTACTATGCAAAGCCATTTATCAACAACACCCAGAAACAGCTCATCTAACATGGACTGATTCAATATGTAAAAGTGTTCTGCGGTCTGAATAGTCCACTGTCAGTAACTACAGTTGGTCGCTACATTTATAAGTGCGAGTTAAAACTCTACTATGCAAAGCCATTCATCAACAACACCCGGAAACAGCTCATCTAACATGGACTGATGCAAAGTGTAAAAGTGTTCTGTTGTCCGACAAGTCCACATTTCAAATTGTTTTTGGGAACTTTTGACGTAGTGTACTTGTGACCAAAGAGGAAAAGGAACCATCCTGATTGTTCTAGGGTGAAAGTGTAAAAGGGGCAGCATGCGTGATGGTATGGGGGTGCATTAGTGCCCAAGGCATGGGTAACTTACACATCTGTGAAGGCACCATTAATGCTGAAAGGTAAATTCATGTTTTGGAGCAACATATGTTGCCATCCGAGCAACGTTATCATGGACGCCCCTGCTTATTTCAGCAAGCCGATGCCAAACCACATGTTACAACAGCGTGGCTTCGTAGTAAAAGACTGCAGGTACTAGACTGGCCTAGGATTTGCTGCATTCTCTTTTTATTTACCATTTACACAAGGTGACCACTTCACCGCTTCTGGGTGTTGCACACCACGCTGGAAAAGACGGTCGGGTGCTGGAGGAAGTCTTGGAAAAAGGACTGAACTGGAGATGTGTCTTGTCCCCCGCAGGAGCCTTGCAGATCGAGAACAGCGAGGAGACGGACCAAGGGAAGTACGAGTGCGTGGCCACCAATTCTCAAGGGGTGCGCTACTCCTCGCCGGCCAACCTCTACGTGCGAGGTAGGACCTGGCAACACCACACACTTACCTCTCTTGTCTTCTGCATCACCACCGTCTTACCTGCCCACCATGCTCACTGCACCACCTTTGATGCCAACATACCACCGTCTGGAACTGATCTCTCCTCTTAGGCCCAGAAGTATTCAGATAAAGACAGTTTTTGATTTTGGATTCTGCCTTTGGACATCAACACAATTATTATGACACAAACTCCATGACTGCAGGCCCAAGTGGAACAAATCTGATTTTTTTTTTCTTAGATCCGATTTTTCCCAGCTGACTGTTTACACCGCAAGTAACATGTGAGCTTTATCAGACTCCAGGGTGAACACGCACTGGCCCCAATGTGGCGCCAATGTGGCGCCAATGTGGTTCCAACGTGGCCCTAATCTGGCCCCAATGTGACCCCAATGTGGCCCTAATGTGGTTCCAATGTGGCCCTAATGTGGCCCCAATGTGGCTCCAACGTGGCTCCAACGTGGCCTCATTTTGGCCCCAATGTGGCCCCAATGATGCCATGATGTGACCCCATTTTGGCCCCAATATGGCCCCAATGTGGCTCCCATTTGGCCCCGATGTGGCTCCAATGTGGCCCTATTTTGGCCCCAATGTGGCTCTAATATGCCCCCAATGTGACCCCAATGTGGCCCCAATGATGCCCCAATGTAGTTCCAATATGGCCCCGATGTGGCTCCAATGTGGCCCTATTTTGGCCCCAATGTGGCTCTAATATGCCCCCAATGTGACCCCAATGTGGCCCCAATGATGCCCCAATGTAGTTCCAATATGGCCCCAATGTGGCTTCAATGTGGTTCCAATATGGCCCAATTTTAGCCCCAATGTGGCTCCATTGTGGCCCGAATGTTGCCCAAATGTGGCTCCAATGTGGCCCCATTTAGGCCCCAATGTTGCCCCAATTTGGCCCCAATGTGACTCCAATATTGCCCCAATGTGGCCCCAGTAAGGCTCCAATATGGCCACAGTGTGGCTCTAATATGGCCCTAATGTGGCTCCATTGTGGCCGCAATGTGGCTCCAATGTGGCCCCAATGTGGCTTCAATGTGGCCACATTTTTTCCCAAATGTGGCCCCATTGTGGCCCCAATGTGACCCCAATGTAGCTCCAATGTGGCTCCAATGTGGCCCCAATGTGGCTTCAATGTGGCTTCAATGTGGCCACATTTTTTCCCAAAGGTGGCCCCAATGTGGCCCCATTGTGGCCCCAATGTAGCTCCAATGTAGCTCCAATGTGTTCCCAATGTAGCTCCAATGTGGCCCCAGTGTGGCTCCAATATGGCCCCAGTGTGGCTCCAATGTGGCCCTAATGTGGCTCCATTGTGGCTCCAATGTGGCCCCAATGTGGCTTCAATGTGGCTCCAATGTGGCTCCAATGTGGCCCCATTGTGGCCCCAATGTGGCTCCAATGTGGCCCCAAAGTGGCCCCAATGTGGCTCCAAAGTGGCCCCAATGTAGCTCCAATGTGGCTCCAAAGTGGCCCCAATGAGGTCCCGATGTTGCTCCAAAGCGGCCCCAACGTGGCCCCGATGTAGCTCCAATTTTGCCCCAATGTGGTTCCAATGTGGCACCAATGTAGCCCCAATGTTGCCCCAATTTGGCACCAATGTAGCTCCAAAGTGGCTCCAAAATGGCCCCAATGTGGCTCTAATGTGGCCCCATTGTGGCCCCAATGAGGCTCCAATGTGGCCCCAATGTAGCTCCAATGTGGCTCCAATGTGGCTCCAATGTGGCCCCAATGTAACTCCAATGTGGTTCCAATGTGGCCCCAATGTGGCCCCATTGTGGCCCCAATGTGGCCCCAATGTGGCCCCAAAGTGGCCCCAATGTGGCTCCAAAGTGGCCCCAATGTGGCCCCAATGTAGCTCCAATGTGGCTCCAAAGTGGCCCCAATGAGGTCCCAATGTTGCTCCAAAGCGGCCCCAATGTGGCCCCAATGTAGCTCCAATTTTGCCCCAATGTGGTTCCAATGTGGCCCCAATGTAGCCCCAATGTTGCCCCAATTTGGCACCAATGTAGCTCCAAAGTGGCTCCAAAGTGGCCCCAATGTGGCTCTAATGTGGCCCCAATGAGGCTCCAATGTGGCCCCAATGTAGCTCCAATGTGGTTCCAATGTGGTTCCAATGTGGCCCCAATGTGGCTCCAATGTGGCTCCAATGTGGCCCCAATGTGGCTCCAATATGGCCCCATTGTGGCCTCGACATCACTTGCATGCACATTTCCATAACGTGAAAACAAAGAAAGTTGACCGACAAAAGTCGCTAAAATGAAGACAACTTTAACAGAGGTGTGGACTCCAGTCACATGACTTGGACTCGAGTCAAGAATATGATGACTTTGGCCCGGACTTGACAAAATGTAAAGAGACTTGCAACTCGACATCGACTTTAACATCAATGACTTGTGACCTCACTTGGATTTGAGCCTTTAGACTTGACAAGACTTGCTACTTTCCCCCCAAACCCAAAGATTAAAAAAAGTTATTCAGGAGCGCTCCGTATCCCTTTCATCCCACAGCATTCATCCAATCAAATTGCGGGACAACCAACTAAGAAGAGCTGTCAAACAACGCGGCAGTGAAAAAAAAAATATTTGCCAAAGTTTCGTTCGGGTATAAAAACTACGAGTTGGCCAACAAAAAAACGAATTGCAGTATGCAAAACATGCGGTTCGAGGATTACAGACGCAACAACTTCCAACTTCGTTCGACATTTGAAGTTGCACAAGGAAGAGTAACCTAACATTTATTGCTTGGGGAACGTAACTTTTATTTGCTGCGTAGTTAAATCAGCGAGGCTGCTAACGTTATAATGTTATCGCAAACACGGCAATCTGGTACGTCCACTGCAGTTCGCTACCTTATTCATACTTTTTGTCAAGTGATTTTTTTTTTTTATAAGCAGGGTTGCATGAGGTACCTACACATAACGTAACGTCCATGTTTTATAAGCAGGGTTGCATGAGGTACCTACACATAACGTAACGTCCATGTTTTATAAGCAGGGTTGCATGAGGTACCTACACATAACGTAACGTCCATGTTTTATAAGCAGGGTTGCATGAGGTACCTACACATAACGTAACGTGATGTTAGTCCATGTATCTCACACAGTAACGTGACGTTTGACGGCGGTGAGCAGCACCGCGTATTTTAGCCACCTACAAAAAGACAAACATAGTCAAATAAAGTTCAGTTAAAATGTATACTATATAAAGAATATGTGTACATATTGAATAGAGCCCTCACATCTAAAAAGTACAACTCTGTTCATTGTTAAGTTCATGTATTTTTGTTATGTTTTTCATGTGTACGCAGACATAAACACACATACAGTATGAGATTAAATCAACCAGATGAGGTAAGAACAGGATAGAAACTGCCGTGGAACCAGTTCCAATGCAATATGCCATGGAAATACGATGTTAACACTTTTGTGTGAACAAGTACCGTCGCACTTGTTTTTTCATATGTGTTTATTCCCTAAAGGAATGGGTTAAATGTTTAAAATGACATGTTAATAGTGCTTTTATGAAGTCAGCTCTATTTTTTCCCCCTGCAATTTCAAAAGCATTTGTTTGTAATAAATAAATCCAGCGTTTTAAAAGCATGCACAATCTGTGTAAATATATTAGTCTGTGGTTAAAAAGGACTCAAAATGCAGGACTTGGGACTTGACCTGAGACTTTCCAGTCTTGACTCGGGACTTGGGGGCAAAGACTTGAGACTTACAAACCCCGTTTTCGTATGAGTTAGGAAATTGTGTTGGATGTAAATATAAACAGAATACAATGATTTGCAAATCCTTTTTTAACCCATATTCAGTTGAATATGCTACAAAGACAACATATTTGATGTTCAAACTCATTATTTTTTTTGCAAATAATCATTAACTTTAGAATTTGATGCCAGCAACACGTGACAAAGAAGTTGGGAAAGGTGGCAATAAATACTGATGAAGTTGAGGAATGCTCATCAAACGCTTATTTGGAACATCCCACAGGTGTGCAGGCTAATTGGGAACAGGTGGGTGCCATGATTGGGTATAAAAAACAGCTTCCCAAAAATTGTTTAGTCTTTCACAAGAAAAGATGGGGCGAGGTACACCCCTCTGTCCACAACTGCGTGAGCAAATAGTCAAACAGTTTAAGAACAATGTTTCTCAAAGTGCAATTGCAAGAAATGTAGGGATTTCAACATCCACGCTCCATAATATCATCAAAAGGTTCAGAGAATGCGGAGAAATCACTCCACGTAAGCGGCATGGCCGGAAACCAACATTGAATGACCGTGACCTTCCATCCCTCAGACGGCACTGTATCAAAAACCAACATCAATCTCTAAAGGATATCACCACATGGGCTCAGGAACACTTCAGAAAACCACTGTCACTAAATACAGTTTGTAGCTACATCTGTAAGTGCAAGTTAAAGCTCTACTATGCAAAGCGAAAGCAATTTATCAACAACATCCAGAAACGCCGTTGGCTTCTCTGGGCCCGAGATCATCTAAGATGGACTGATGCAAAGTGGAAAGGTGATCTGTGGTC
>NC_084624.1:6714867-6719867 GCF_033978795.1 Nerophis ophidion
GAGCTCATAATTTCGATGACATTTTCTGTAGGTTCTTTGAGTAGAAGGGTTTTGGCCCAGGAAGGGGGTGCCGTGGAAGTTTATTTTATTTTCCTGGGTTTGCTAGCCAATTACTGAAAAGAACCTTAGTTATTTTGTTTTTGTTAGACCTCAAATCCTGCTTTTCCTATTCGATGCTGCTTAAGTGAAATGTTTTCAACTCTACCTCCCCTTCCATTCTCCAGCCATTCTAAAATGTCTCTCCATTGATCTCTTTGTCTTTTTCGCTGTTGTGACGCTCTTTGGTTCTTGTTTCTCCTCCGTTCCAGTCTTTTTCTTTTTGTTCTGACTTCTGCTTTCTGAATGGGCCTGACTCTGGTATAGCTGTGTTTTTCAATAGATTCATGTTTTTTCTTCTTCCTCGCTCCTGTTCTCTTTCCCCCCTTTCCCCCCCATTCCCGCCCAAACTTTTCTAACCCTGTCTTTATCTCTCTGCCCCTCCTCTCCTCCCCTTCTTTTTTCCTCCTCTTCCTCCGCATTCTGTCCGCGCCCTGATGCGTAGGAGCGACAGACACATGTACATAAGTTTATTGACCTATAAACATACGACCTCACTTTTTTTGCCCGCACTTGTTCTTCTTCTCTCTCCGTTCTGCCTCTCTCATGCTGTCTCGTATTTGACTGACATGTCCGATTGACCACTCTGTGACCGTATTACAACCCTCTCCTGTCCACCTTCATTTGACTGAGGTTTTTGTGCACTGTACAGTATCTTCTCGTCGCAATGTGGCTGCCCTATGCTTACATTGCCTCGTCATTGCGCGGAAGCGAAGCGGAGTCGCCAGCTCTCGCTTCCTCGCCGTCTTCTCTCCCTCTACCTGTTTCCCCGCTGTCTCCCGCCCACTCCCGCATTCCCTTCTTTACGTTTCTCCACCATTTTAGCCCTCTTGAGTCGCCAGGCATGCGAAGGAACCTATGAGTTCGGTCTATCGGTCTCCGGCAGCGTTGGCCATGCTCTGTATGGACAAAGTAGGTCGGACACCTCTGGTCTATGGATGTTCTCATACATCCTGGTCTTTGAAGTCTCAGGGCATTCAATCCATCGTAACTAGAATGTACAGTTTGTCTGGGAAGACGTTAAGCCTCTCATCATTTCATGCTGGTAGACTTAGTTTGGTCGGATCAAGTCCTGTGACTCGATCAGGGGTCTGCAACCTGTCTCTTGAGGCACCGTCATGAGTCTTTCAGAGATCTGCATCAGCCATTCAATTCGAGGGGCAAGGTTTTCTGGTGAGAAACCATGACAGTCCTAAAGACAATTAGGATTATACGGTATACCGGTACTAGTACAGTATTGCAGGACTAATGAATTAAAAACGTTGGGAAAAAAAACTAAAAAATAAACCAGTAAGAAATTAGCATGCAAAATACTGGGAACTGGAACGTAATGGAAACTGTATGTGTAGCATTAACTTCAATATCGTGATCGCATTTAGAGGCTCCGAGCCAAGTAGAGCTTCGACTCTTTGATCATGACTCTGTAGCTGGCGAGCAAGTCCTGTCAAGTCCTGTGACTAGACCTGGCCAGTCTAAGTCTATGAGCATGATGGTACTGCATGACTGGCCTTCCCCGCCTTGGAGCTTGCTGAAGAAGAGCTTCAGGTCTTTGATGGTGACACTGTAGCTGGCGAGCAAGTCCTGTCAAGTCCTGTGACTAGACCTGGCCAGTCTAAGTCTATGAGCATGATGGTACTGCATGACTGGCCTTCCCCGCCTTGGAGCTTGCTGACGAAGAGCTTCAGGTCTTTGATGGTGACTATGTAGCTGACGAGCAAGTCCTGACAAGTCCCGTGACTAGACCTGACCAATCAAAGTCTACGAGCATGAGCTGATTAAGCTTGCTCGGATGAGAGGCGAAACATCTTCTGAGAGAAACCGAACGGTCCAGTTGCGATCGATTGATTGCCCCCAGGGTTAGGGTTTGAGGGTGAGGCTCTAAAACTAACACTCCGAGCTAATTAATCTATTTAGGTGTTAAATTAATATCCATTTATTTATTTTACCTAGACTTTTTTAGACAATTCTATACTTCTAACTATAGGGAGTAGTTCAGGAAAGGCTGTTTTTGTTCCAGCACGAATGTTCCCAGTGCACAACGCTAAGTTAATGAATTCGTGCTTGGATGAGGCCCATTGTTGGTTACCGGAAATGATGTCTCACACCAAACGTCAGTGACCTCTTGTAGATGAAACATTTGCCGTTATAATCACGAAAACTGCAGCCATTAATTCTTACATGTTTACTTCCTGTAGAAGGCAAGGTGTCCCGATACTTGTGTCCATGCAGTGTATTGACCGGACACCATCGGTATGCTCACAATGAGCCCAAAGTTTAGTGCAGCCATGGCCAAAAGTTCCAGCACGTTCCAATCAGCATCGGGGGTAATTACAAAGAACTTGCAAAAAGGAGACCGTAGACATCATGCCCTGGTTCAAGAGCTTCTCACCTTCTTCTCATTTGTCTGCTCAGCTCACCCTGGATGGGGTGAGCTCACCAGTTTGTGTGTCTTTCTGTTGTACTCGTCATACAGTATTTGGGACTAAACGTGAAATATCCCTCTGCAATTGCTGTAAGAAAACAAGACCCTGAAGTTCATTTTCCCCCTTCCTGTTACCTATTCTCTTCACCCTCTTTCCATCTGGCTGGCTCTCTCTTTCTGATTTCTCTCTCCCTCACCCGACCTCCTCTCTCTCTCTCTCTCTTTCTCCGCCTTTCCTATCCCCGCCCTCCCTGGACCTCTACCCCGACTCTCCTCCTTTACCAGTGCGCCGCGTTCCCCCTCGTTTCTCCATCCTTCCCTCCAACCACGAAATCATGCCGGGAGGGAGTGTCAACATCACCTGCGTGGCGGTGGGCTCCCCCATGCCGTACGTCAAGTGGATGGTGGGCAGCGAGGACCTGACCCCCGAGGACGAGATGCCCATCGGCCGTAACGTGCTGGAGCTCAACGGCGTGCGGGAGTCGGCCAACTACACCTGCGTGGCCATGAGTAGCCTGGGCATCATCGAGGCCACGGCTCAGGTGTTAGTCAAGAGTAAGAGACTCGCAACCCCGTCACCGTTGGACCGCATCACCCAAGCATTCCTAATCAATCTTTCCTCCTAGCCTTGCCGAAACCTCCTGGCACGCCCATCGTCACAGAGACCACAGCCACCAGCGTAACCATCACCTGGGACTCCGGCAACCCCGACCCGGTCTCCTACTACATAATCCAGTACCGAGCCAAAGGCCCGGACAGCAAATACGAGACCGTGGACAGCATCACCACCACGCGCTACAGCATCGGCGGACTGTACCCAAACACAGAGTATGAAATCCGAGTGTCAGCCTTCAATAGCATCGGTCAGGGACCGCCCTCTGTACGGGTGGAGGCCAGGACGGGAGAGCAGGCCCCGGCCAGCCCGCCTCGGAATGTCCAGGCCCACATTATTTCACAGAACACGGTGATGGTCCGCTGGGAGGAACCGGAGGAGCCAAATGGGCAGGTGGGTTGACTCAAGTATCTTTTTAATCAGCAGATTGTCCGACCGCGAAATACCAAGAACAACAATTCCGATAATTCTTCAATTTACCGTATTTTCCGGGCTATAGAGTGCACTGATATTTAAGCTGCACCCATCACATTTTTATAAAATAAATATGGTTACATACCGTATGCAAGCCAGTACAAAATAGTCTGGTAATATTTATTTCCATCCCTTCATTGTTTCCAAACGGTGCCTGTAACACGGCAGTAAAACGGCTGATCAAACAAAACAGAAGTCATAGTCGTGGAGCTGCGGAAACTAGCTCTCCAATCAGCGAAACAGACTCCATAACACTGTAACGATTTACAAAGCAAACGTTACAAAAAGAATGCATAATACTAACACAGACATTTGTAAACCTGTTAGCATATTCGCTAATGGTTGCAGCGCTAGTTCGATTACATTACGATGGTCCAACCTCTAAATACCAAGAACATTTCTGATAATTCTTCTATTTACCATATTTTCCAGGCTATAGAGCGCACTGATATTAAAGCTGGACCCACCATTTTTGACAAAATAAATATGGTTACATACTGTATACAAGCCGCAGATATTTACCGATGCATAATAATTTGTAATTGTTTATTTACATACCTTAATTGTTTCCAAATGGTGCCTGTAACAAGGCAGTAAAACGGCTCATCAAACAAAACAGAAGTCATGGTCATGGACCCACTATATATGTGTGTGTAAACACACACATATATATATATATATATATATATATATATATATACACATATATACATATATATATACGCACACACACACATACAATCAAGAAAATAAGTATTTGAACACCCTGCTATTTAGCAAGTTGTCCCACTTAGAAATCATGGAGGGGTCTGAAATTTTCACCGTGGGTGCATGTCCACTTTATGAGAGAAAACCTAAAAAGAAAAATCCAGAAATCACAATCTAGGATTTTCAACATTTTATTCGTGTGATACTGCTGAAAATAAGTATTTGAACACCTGTCTATCAGCTAGAATTCCGACCCTCAAAGACCTGTTAGTCCGCCTTTAAAAGTCCTCCTTCACTCCACTGTATCATCCTGAATCAGATGCACCTGTGTGAGGTCGTTAGCTGCATAAAGACACCTAATATATATATATATATATATATATATATATATATTAGGGCTGGGCAACGATTAAAAATTTTAATCGAAGTTAATCGCACTATTTCTCTGATTAATCGCGAATAACTGCATTGTATAGGCAAAACCCAATAATGAATTCAAAAGTAGTGTGTAGTGCACCTTTATTGGAATATTCTCCCACATGAACAAAAGCGCCAAAACATTTGTTGTGCAAACACAATTTAAATCAGTCCTTGTTAAACAGTAGCAGTTAAACAGCATATTTTATGAAAATCAACTCAAAAAATTGTAAATACAAACATTTAAGCTTATTGCCACTGCCAGGGTAT
>NC_084624.1:6724867-6762367 GCF_033978795.1 Nerophis ophidion
ACCGCCAGGACAGAGTAACTCGTTTCCAGGGTCGGCCGACCTCGTTCCACAAGATCTAGATATCCTTCTTGAAAATGCCCTTGCAAACATGTATCTGCCACCTAAACAACGTTTTGCTCTGCTTCTTTGTGGGTTTAAAAAGTGAGTGCCACTTATTTCTCCGCTGGCCGGGTATGGGTCCGGTGCCACTTTCTGCTTTTGTAAAGTTAAGTAAGTTGTGTATATTTAGGAGTGACCACAACACTTTACGCTGTGACAAAGCATGGACAAATCCTCACGACCGTCTGGAGTGAAGTAAAACCATATTTCACCTTGGCTGCGATAAATACTCGTTGTTTGTATGCTGTATGACGGTATTATGGATTAGTGTGCATGCAGGACAGTAAGATTAAGTGGGTGAGCACTTATGACAGCTCCAGTCCAGGATGACCTTCAAAAGTCAACACGCCATCTGTCAATCTCCGCAGGTGAAGGGCTACCGCGTGTACTACACCATGGACCCCTCCCGGCCCATGAACGAATGGAAGATCCACAACGTCCAGGACAGCGTGATAACCACCATACAGAGCCTGGTCACCTCAGAGACCTACACCATCCAAGTCCTGGCCTTCACCTCGGTGGGAGACGGGCCCTTCTCCGACCCGGTCCATGTTAAAGTCATGCCAGGAGGTCAGTGCGAGTAGACCACCTCCATCTTGTTCTGTTGGTTATTAGTACCCACTCGGGTGGTACGGTACTAGTATAGTACTGAACGCTACTTTATATGCCAACAGTGGAGGAGGTATGTTCCGGTACGAGCGAGTCTGCCCCACAACAAGAGAATTTATTGACTACAATGTCGGATAGTGCTGCGACGAACGATTATTTTCATAGTCGATTAGTCAACAATTATCTTAAGGATTAATCGACTAATAAAGCGTTTACATATTTAACCTCTTAAGGTTTACATACTTATTTTTTTATTTTTATTTCTCTGTGCTATTTGGGCTTTTGGGACCCTAATTAGAGTAAAAACTAAGAATCATCTTTTGATATGATGTACTTAGTCCATAAGTGCACAAACGTAAACTTCATGTTTAGTGACATGCTAATTCTTATTTTTACACGTTTTTTTCTTCCAAATTCCATTGTATGTTATAGTCTTCTGACACCACCAGATGGCAGTATAAGTGTCCACATAAGTGGCCATAAGACCCGAATTCAGTGGTGTACCCAATTTTGGAAATAAGAGCTAAAAGGTGCTGTCCACGCATGTGGCCACTAAGCCGTTAGAGGTTTTAATGGCTCTACATTGTCCATCATCGACAAAGACGACTAATTTATTCATAAATATTTAAGATAAAGGGAAAGCCATTTTTTTTTAATTCAATGGTGTTTCTCACCTTCTTTATTCAAGTGCTGCCACTCACAACTTTTTTCGGCCCCCTGGTGGCTTGTTTTGCAGCCTTTCTAAAAAAAAAAAAAAAAAAAAAAAAAAAAAAAAAGGACTGAAAAATATCTGAAAGGCTGTTTGCAGTAAACAGGATAAAGTAGTAATAATAATAATAATCAAAGTTGCAAACAGCGATGGACGGGACCGAGTATTTATAGCCATATTTTGTATTGAAGGGGGAATTGCAAACTTCCTGTTGATTTTAGCTGAGGGTTGTCATTGCATAAAATATAGGTCTAAGTGAGACCTACATAGAGGTTTTTGTTTCATGTGTCTCTGACATTCCTACTGGGAGTTAGAGACAGTTTTGTCTGAGCAGGCTGCCGCCATCTTGAGACTCTAATGTATTGTGAATGGAGAGAAGCTTCTGTATTGAATGGGGAATGGCAAACTTCCTGTTGATTTTTGCTGGGGGTTGTCAGTGTATGAAATATAGGTCTAAGTGAGACCTACATTAAAGTTTTTGTTTCATGTGTCTCCGACATTCCTACTGGGAGTTAGAGGCAGTTTTGTCTGAGCAGGGTGCCACCATCTTGAGACGGCAGCAGCGCACCAGCAGCAAAACTGTGTTTCTTTGAAGGCTCATAAAATCCAAGCCGGAGCAGTAATAACAACTCTTTCATCAACTTTTAATCAGAAGGGTTCAATCTCTCTCCTGAGCTCATTTGAAGCCAACATGACAAACGCGCTCAGAGGAGATAATGTTTTAAAAAGGGTGACTGTTTGTACACGACTTTGGTTTTGGAGGGGGAATTGCAAACTTCCTGTTGATTTTGGGTGGGTATTGTCGGTGTATGAAATATAAGTTTAAGTGAGACCTACATTGAGGTTTTTGTTTCACGTGTCTCTGACATTCCTACTGGGAGTTAGATGCGGTTTTGTCTGAGCAGGGTGCCGCCATCTTGAGACGGCAGCAGCGCACAAGCAGCAGAGCTATGGTTCTTTGAGGGCTCATAAAATCCAAACCGGAGCAGTAATAAAAACTCTTTCATCAACTTTTAATCAGAAGGGTTAAATCTCTCTCCTGAGCTTATTTGAAGCCGACATGACAAACGCGCTCAGAGGAGATAATTTTTGAAAAAAAGGTGACTGTTTATACACAACTTTGGTTTTGGCTGGGTATTGTCAGTGTATTAAATATAGGTCTAAGTGAGACCTACATAGAGGTTTTTGTTTCATGTGTCTACAACATTCCTACTCGGAGTTAGAGGCAGTTTTGTCTGTGTTTTCTTCCTAGGGGGCGTTAGAGCGCAATTCTGAGTTTTGGGGTTTGTTTTTTTTAATTAGATCGCAATATTCGCCAGTCCTGATGTGTGCGTCCAATTTGGTCAGTTTTGAAGCATGTTAATGGGGTCAAATTACAGCTTAAAGAAGCGGCGGTATAAGAATAAAGAATGATAATAAAATGCTAGAAATCCATTAGGGTCCTTTGTCCCAAAGGGACATCGGTCCATAATAAAATCACCAAAAATTATTCCTGGGCGTGGCCACTGCTGCTGCTCACTGCTCCCCGCTCCCCTCACCTCAAGTGTCATGGGTCAAATGCAGAGAACAATTTCGCCACATCTAGTGTGTGTGTGACTATCATTGGTATTTTAACTTGAAGTTTAGTAAACAATTTTATTCCAACGCTTGAATGCCTCTCGACAATTAAAGAGCCACTACAGATTGGGTGAAAATTTTTGTTTTGTTTTTATTTCATACTGTTAAAATTCTAGGAAATACAACGTTTTTCCGGCACGTCTTTCCTGAGAGTTTTTGTACCGTTTGTGTTTTAAATAAATC
This sequence comes from Nerophis ophidion, assembly GCF_033978795.1. Lineage (NCBI taxonomy): Eukaryota > Metazoa > Chordata > Actinopteri > Syngnathiformes > Syngnathidae > Nerophis > Nerophis ophidion. The sequence continues at coordinate 6,728,085 of NC_084624.1, forward strand.
TCGACTTTCCGGGAAAGTTGTTGTGTCTGCAGAGAAGATTCAGTCCGACTCCAAAGTCTGTCTGTTGCCGAATGATTAGCACCAGGATAATGTACCCGCTGCTCTGTATTGAATACAAAATGTAGAGAAAAGAATGTAATTCCCTGCCCTTGAGGCCGTGTCATAGCAGGCCTCAGAACTTTGCGGGGAGTTCGGCGTGGAAAGGAAACCGGGATTAACGGCGACAGCGCTCGCAAATCGTAGCTTTAACGCGGCGCCGGGCAGGAGGAGATTACTGCTCGCTAATCTGTGATGGCATTACAAGTTTGAATTTTCTCTCGAGACTAAAGACACGTGTACCTGATTTTGATAGTTTTTTTTCCAACACACCCTAAAAGTACGGGTTACGTAAAAAATATTGGAGAGTGGTGGAAAACACGAATCAGCTAGAATTAAGAATAAAGGTTTGACGTACGAGTAAAAGCTGCTTTTTGCGTACAATTGTATGTTTTGGAATTATTACTAGTTAGAATAGTGTGAATAAAACGTGAATGCATGTATTTAGAATGTTCTTGGTGTTTAATATTATGTTTGTAATTTTTCTGAAGGAACTAATAAAGTACTTGTCAGGTTCGAACACTGATGACATTTATTAAACAGACAATCAATCATCAATCAATGTTTATTTATATAGCCCCAAATCACAAATGTCTCAAAGGACTGCACAAATCATTACGACTACGACATCCTCGGAAGAACCCACAAAAGGGCAAGGAAAACTCACACCCAGTGGGCAGGGAGAATTCACATCCAGTGGGACGCCAGTGACAATGCTGACTATGAGAAACCTTGGAGAGGACCTCAGATGTGGGCAACCCCCTCCCCCTTCTAGGGGACCGAAAGCAATGGATGTCGAGCGGGTCTAACATGATGCTGTGAAAGTTCAATCCATAGTGGCTCCAACACAACCGCGAGAGTTCAGTCCAAAGCGGATCCAAGACAGCAGCGAGAGTCCCGTCCACAGGAGACCATCTCAAGCGGAGGCGGATCAGCAGCGTAGAGATGTCCCCAATCGATACAGGCGAGCGGTCCATCCTGGGTCTCGACTCTGGACAGCCAGTACTTCATCCATGGTCATCGGACCGGACCCCCTCCACAAGGGAGGGGGGGACATAAGAGAAAGAAAAGAAGCGGCAGATAAACTGGTCTAAAAAGGAGGTCTATTTAAAGGCTAGAGTATACAGATGAGTTTTAAGGTGAGACTTAAATGCTTCTACTGAGGTAGCATCTCGAACTGTTACCGGGAGGGCATTCCAGAGTACTGGAGCCCGAACGGAAAACGCTCTATAGCCCGCAGACTTTTTTTGGGCTCTAGGAATCACTAATAAGCCGGAGTCTTTTGAACGCAGATTTCTTGCCGGGACATATGGTACAATACAATCGGCAAGATAGGCTGGAGCTAGACCGTGTAGTATTTTATACGTAAGTAGTAAAACCTTAAAGTCACATCTTAAGTGCACAGGAAGCCAGTACAGGCGTAATATGATCAAACTTTCTTGTTCTTGTCAAAAGTCTAGCAGCCGCATTTTGTACCAACTGTAATATTTTAATACTAAACATGGGGAGACCCGAAAATAATACGTTACAGTAATCGAGACGAGGCGTAACAAACGCATGGATAATGATCTCGGCGTCTTTAGTGGACAAAATGGAGCGAATTTTAGCGATATTACGGAGATGATAGAAGGCCGCTTTTAATGTGTGACTCAAAGGAGAGAGTTGGGTCAAAGATAACACCCAGATTTTTTACCGAGTCACCCTGTTTTATTATTTGGTTGTCAAATGTTAAAGTTGTATTATTAAATAGAGGTCGGCGTCTAGCAGGACCGATAATCAGCAATTCCGTTTTTTTGGCGTTAAGTTGCAAAAAGTTAGCGGACATCCATTGTTTAATTTCATTAAGACACGCTTCCAACTGACTACAGTCCGGCGTGTTGGTCAGCTTTAGGGGCATGTAGAGTTGGGTGTCATCAGCATAGCAGTGAAAGCTAATACCGTATTTGCGTATGACGTCACCTAGCGGCAGCATGTAGATGCTGAAGACAAGACAAGAAGCAAGGAATTAAACAGGGACAGAATTCAATTTAGCTCAATTGAGGAGAAACGTCTGGACTAGGGGTAGGGAACCTGTGGCTCTTTTGACGACGGCATCTGGCTCTCAAATACATCTGAGCTGACATTGCTTAACACGATTAGTAATGAATAATTCCGCCAGTAATCGGTGTTAAAAATAACGTTTAACATATAAAACATTCACCGTTTTCAACTGCACCTGTTCAATAAGTCACATCAATGGTAAGAAGTCCATCTATTCTCTACCGCTTGTCCCTTTTTGGGGTCGCGGGGGGTTGCTGGAGCCTATATCAGCTGCATTTGGGCAGAAGGCGGCGTACACCCTGGACAAGTCGCCACCTCGTCGCAGGGCCAACACAGATAGACAGACGACATTCACACACTAGGGCCAATTTAGTGTTGCCAAAGAAGTATTTTATTTATTATTGGTTAGCTTGAGAATAAAAATGATATAAAATAGGAGACTTATACTCTAAAAATGTAGGTCTTACTTGAAAAAATGAATGCTTTTAGTTGTATTCGGTGTTAAAACATATGATACGGCTCTCACGGTAATACACTTTAAAAAATTTGGCTTCCATGGCTCTCTCAGCCAAAAAAGGTTCCCGACCCCCGGTCTGGACTGTACTTCTTGTACAGTCCTCCACCACGCTCTGACAAAAGATAGTATGCCTCCTCTGTGATTTGGACTTTCCCTGATTTTCATGGCAACAGCTGTTTCTAAGGGAAGGGGGTCTCAAACAGCCGTTGCCTTTGGTTACAAAACAGTTAAAAAAAAAGATCTCGGGTCAAGATAAAAATCTTCCTGTGGATTACAATACATCAAGGAAACCGACACCTTCATGTCGCTTCCCATCCTACACGGTGGAGTTTTACAAGCCTTTTGATTGGTAAAATCAAAGACAGCTTTTGCCCGCTCGCCGGGAACTCATTGAAACACAGCAGATATCTTAGTTCTCGGATGTGTATTCTCGTATTTCACACGAGAATACACGTATTTTGTATTTGCAAAAGTACACATGTACCAAATACACACAAAATACTCATTTTTTTATTCGCAAAAGTACACGTATCTTTGCGAATACAACATTGTTCGTAGCGTTTCATGTAGGTATTGTTACCGAAATGTCCCGGTATCAACATCTCACGGTGCGATACTGTCACGGTGTGAAGACCACGGTACCGTAAAAAAAAGAATTAAAAATGTTTTAGTGTGTAAAACTTAGGTAGCAATTACACTTACTGTAATTGTACACAAAAATGATGCTCCAATGTTCCGATCATTTTTATTCCGACAAGCACTTAAATGTATTTTCAAGTTCTAATAATTGTGCGGGAACATTCACTGTCCCAAGTACATTATTAGAAATAACTTACAGGTTTTAAAGTAACAATATAAGGAAGCTAAAGATGTAGAAATACTCTGTGGGTGTGCGCTGCCGAACATGCTCCTCTGCTCGCAAAACCAGCCCGTTAAAAATAATAATAACTGGGATCGAGTACCGTGTTGGATTCCGTAGTACCGCGATACCATACTAGTACTGGTGTACCGTACAACCCTAACCTCTGTATTGGCAGGTGTACCAAAACGCTACGATACATGTTGTTGTTGAAACTGACCCGGTTGTGTGTTCTCTCTGTCCCCAGTCCCAGGTCAGCCGGGTAAATTTAAAATCGGGAGGGTGACGGACACCAGCATCGAGCTGACCTGGGAGCCGGCCTACACCAAGGAGGGCATCATCAACTACGAGCTGCTTTACAAACCTGTCAAGTTTGGCAGTCTGGTACGACCCCCGATGCTTCTCAGACTACGAGCGTTTGTTCCGTTAGCGGAGACTAGGGATTGCAAAGGGGTGGAAAGTTTCCGGTAAAATTTTCCGGAAACTTTCTGGAAATTTACCACGGGGAAGTTTAGCTCGGGAAGTTTGGATTTATTGACCATTTTTTGGATTATTCACATTTGGACACTGTCCATGGGAATTAATGGGAATTGATTTTGCAAAGTGGTGGAAATTTTCCGGTAACTTTCCGGAAATTTACCACAGGAAGTTAAGCTCGGGAAGTTTGGAAATATTGACCATTTTTTTGATTATTCAAAGTTGGACAACGTCCATGGGAATTAATGGGACTATATGGGAAATAACTTTGCAAAGGAGTGGAAAGTTTCCGGTAAATTTCCGGAAATTACCACAGGAAATTAAGCTCGGGAAGTTTGGAAATATTGACCATTTTCTGATTATTCAAAGTTAGACACCGTCCATGGGAATTAATGGGAATATATAGGAGTTAACTTTGAAAAGGGGTGTAAAGTTTCTGGAAAATTTACAGAAAATTTCCGGAAATTTACCACGGGAAGTTGAGTTCGGGAAGTTTGGAAATATTATCAATTTTCTGATAGTTCAAAGTTAGACACCGCTCATGGGAATCAATGGGAATATATAGGAGTTACCTTTGCAAAGGGGTTGAAAGTTTCCGGTAAATTTCCGGAAATTTTCCGGAAACTTTACACCCCTTTTCAAAGTTAACTCCTATATATTCCCATTAATTCCCATGGACGGTGTCTAACTTTGAATAATCAGAAAATGGTCAATATTTCCAAACTTCCCGGGAAGTTAAACTTGGGAAATTTGGAAATTTTGAACATTATCTGATAATTCAAAGTTAGATACTGTCCATGTGAATTAATGGGAATATATAGGAATTAACTTTGCAAAGGGGTGGAAAGTTTCCGGTAACTTTCCGGAAATTTACCACAGGAAGTTAAACTCGGGAAGTTTGGAAATATTGACCATTTTTTGATTATTCAAAGTTGGACACCATCCATGGGAATTAATGGGACTATATGGGAAATAACTTTGTAAAGGAGTGGAAAGTTTCCGGTAAATTTCCGGAAATTTACCACAGGAAGTTAAGCTCAGGAAGTTTTGAATTATTGACCATTTTCTGATTATTCAAACTTGGAGATTGTCCATGGGAATTAATGGGAATATATGGGATTTAACTTCACAAAGGGGTGGAAAGTTTCCGGTAAATTTCCGGAATCTTTCTGGAAATTTACCACGGCAAGTTAAGCTTGGGAAGTTTGTAAATATTGACCATTTTCTGATAATTCGAAGTTAGACACTGCCCATGGGAATTAATGGGAATATATAGGAATTAACTTTGCAAAGGGGTGGAAAGTTTCTGGTAAATTTCCGGAAACTTTCTGGAAATTTACCACGGGAAGTTAAGCTTGGGAAGTTTGGAAATATTGACCATTTTCTGATAATTCAAAGTTAGACACCGGCCATGGGAATTAATGGGAATATATAGGAGTTAACTTTGCAAAGGGGTGTAAAGTTTCTGGAAAATGTACAGAAAATTTCCGGAAATTTACCACGGGAAGTTGAGCTCGGGAAGTTTGGAAATATTGTGAATTTTCTGATAATTCAAAGTTAGACACCGCCCATGTGAATTAATGGGAATATATAGGAATTCACTTTGCAAAGGGGTGGAAAGTTTCTGGTAAATTTCCGGAAGTTAGACACTGCCCATGCACACTGTCAAACTCGTTTGCACTTGCACTTGCATGGCTTAATCTTTGAGACAAGCATATGCTACTGGAAGTTTTCCGGAAATTTACGACGGGAAGTTGAGCACGGGAAGTTTGGAAATATTGACCATTTTCTGATAATTCAAAGTTAGACACTGCCCATGGGAATTAATGGGAATATATAGGAATTAACTTTGCAAAGGGGTAGAAAGTTTCTGGTAAATTTCCGGAAACTTTCTGGAAATTTACCACGGGAAGTTAAGCTTGGGAAGTTTGGAAATATTGACCATTTTCTGATAATTCAAAGTTAGACACCGCCCATGGGAATTAATGGGAATATATAGGAGTTAACTTTGCAAAGGGGTGTAAAGTTTCTGGAAAATGTACAGAAAATTTCCGGAAATTTACCACGGGAAGTTGAGCTCGGGAAGTTTGGAAATATTGTGAATTTTCTGATAATTCAAAGTTAGACACCGCCCATGTGAATTAATGGGAATATATAGGAATTCACTTTGCAAAGGGGTGGAAAGTTTCTGGTAAATTTCCGGAAGTTTTCCGGAAATTTACGACGGGAAGTTGAGCACGGGAAGTTTGGAAATATTGACCATTTTCTGATAATTCAAAGTTAGACACCGTCCATGTGAATTAATGGGAATATATAGGAATTAACGTTGCAAAGGGGTGGAAAGTTTCTGGTAAATTTACGGAAATTTACGACGGGAAGTTGAGCTCGGGAAGTTTGGAAATATTGTGAATTTTCTGATAATTCAAAGTTAGACACTGCCCATGGGAATTATTGGGAATATATGGGATTTAACTTTACATAGGGGTGGAAAGTTTCCGGTAAATTTCCGGAAACTTTCTGGAAATTTACCACGGGAAGTTAAGCTTGGGAAGTTTGGAAATATTGACCATTTTCCGATAATTCAAAGTTAGACACTGCCCATGTGAACTAATGGGAATATATAGGAGTTAACTTTGCAAAGGGGTGGAAAGTTTCTGGTAAATTTACGGAAATTTACCACGGGAAGTTGAGCTTGGGAAGTTTGGAAATATTGACCATTTTTTTGATTATTCAAAGTTGGACACCGTCCATGGGAGTTAATGGGACTATATGGGAATTGACTTTGCAAAGGGGTGGAAAGTTACCGGTACTTTTCCGGAAATTTACCACAGGAAGTTAAACTCGGGAAGTTTGGAAATATTGACCATTTTCTGATAATTCAAAGTTAGACACCGTCCATGTGAATTAATGGGAATATATAGGAATTAACGTTGCAAAGGGGTGGAAAGTTTCTGGTAAATTTACGGAAATTTACGACGGGAAGTTGAGCTCGGGAAGTTTGGAAATATTGTGAATTTTCTGATAATTCAAAGTTAGACACCGCCCATGGGAATTATTGGGAATATATGGGATTTAACTTTACATAGGGGTGGAAAGTTTCCGGTAAATTTCCGGAAACTTTCTGGAAATTTACCACGGGAAGTTAAGCTTGGGAAGTTTGGAAATATTGACCATTTTCCGATAATTCAAAGTTAGACACTGCCCATGTGAACTAATGGGAATATATAGGAGTTAACTTTGCAAAGGGGTGTAAAGTTTCTGGTAAATTTACGGAAATTTACCACGGGAAGTTGAGCTTGGGAAGTTTGGAAATATTGACCATTTTTTTGATTATTCAAAGTTGGACACCGTCCATGGGAGTTAATGGGACTATATGGGAATTGACTTTGCAAAGGGGTGGAAAGTTACCGGTACTTTTCCGGAAATTTACCACAGGAAGTTAAACTCGGGAAGTTTGGAAATATTGACCATTTTCTGATAATTCAAAGTTAGACACCGTCCATGGGAATTAATGGGAATATATAGGAATTAACTTTGCAAAGGGGTGGAAAGTTTCTGGTAAATTTCCGGAAAATTTCCGGAAATTTACGACGGGAAGTTGAGCTCGGGAAGTTTGGAAACATTGTCCATTTTCTAATAATTCAAAGTTAGACACCGTCCATGGGAATTAATGGGAATATATAGGAATTAACTTTGCAAAGGGGTGGAAAGTTTTTGGTAAATTTCCGGAAAATTTCCGGAAATTTACGACGGGAAGTTGAGCTCGGGAAGTTTGGAAACATTGTCCATTTTCTGATAATTCAAAGTTAGACACTGCCCATGTGAATTAATGGTAATATATGGGAATTATTTTTGCAGAGAGGTGGAAAGTTTCCGGTACATTTCCAAAAGTAAACTCGAGAAGTTTGGAAATATTGACCATTTTCTGATTTTTCAAACTTGGACACCGTTGAATATTGAATGCATATTGCATTTAATTTTTTTATTCCCGTCAATTCCCATATATTCCTGTGCATTCCTTGATGGAGGAATGCACAGTGCAGGGTTGAAATTCTACTGAATTAGCATGAAATCGGGTTGTTTTAGCCAATAATCAATGCTGCAAGATCTAGTATGTTTCACTCAATGTTTATTCCCATTATTTTCCCATTAATTCCCATGAAAAGTTGCCAACTTTGAATATTCCCGGATTTTTGCAACCCCTAGTGGTGACACTTTGGTCTTTTGTAGGAAAAGCTGACCTTCGGCCCACGGAACTCCTACACGGTGGAGGGTCTGAAGGCCAACACGGAGTACTCCTTCTCCCTGGCGGCCATCTCCAACAAAGGCATCGGAGCCTTCACCAACGAGCTGGTGCAGAGGACGTCACAAGCCAGTACGTAAACCTTGCCTCGGTCTGAGGAGATTAACCTGGTCTTGGCGGGCTGGGATAAAACTTGTGTTGTTGCTGGGATGTTTGCGTGTGCACACAACTGCCTTACACACTTGTCGGAGATGACCCGGCAACCATGTCTAAATCTGCCCTTTGATCTCTCATCCATCCGTCTGAGTTTCTTCCTTCTCCACTCAGCCTCTCCTTCTTTTTCTCACCCAGCCTAAAAAAATCTCATGACAGACGGAGACGGAGCGCAGATTAATGTTTCTCTTCCTCCTTTTCAGCCTCCTTTCACTTCTTTCCCGCTCTATCAGTGTCTTAATAGCTTTGAGAGGGTGAAAATGTCCGCCTGTTGTTGGCTGGCAGGCAGTGGAGAGGAACCCTGAAGGATTGTGGGTCGGTCTGCAAGGGTTGGAAGGAAGCAAGTGCCAGACAGTTTGGCTTTGACTTGGAATTTCTCCATTGACGCATTTTCTTAATTCAAAGTTGATTCCCCTATATTCCCATTAATTCTCATGGACGGTGTCCAACTTTGAATAATCAAAAAAATGGTCAATATTTCCAAACTTCCGGAGCTTAATTTTCCGTTGTAAGTTTCCGGAAAATTTCCGGAAATTTACCAGACACTTTCTACCCCTTTGCAAAGTTAATTCCCATACATTGCAATTAATTCCCATGGACGGTGTCCAACTTTGAATAATCAATAAAATGGTCAATATTTCCAAACTTCCGGAGCTTAATTTTCCGTTGTAAGTTTCCGGAAAATTTCCGGAAATTTACCAGACACTTTCTACCCCTTTGCAAAGTTAATTCCCATATATTGCAATTAATTCCCATGGACGGTGTCCAACTTTGAATAATCAAAAAAATGGTCAATATTTCCAAACTTCCGGAGCTTAATTTACCGTGGGAAATTTCCAGAAATTTACCGTGGGAAATTTCCAGAAATTTACCGGAAACTTTCCACCCCTTTGCAAAATTAATTCCCATATATTCCCATTAATTTCCATGGACAGTGTCCAACTTTGAATAATCAATAAAATGGTCAATATTTCCAAACTTCCGGAGCTTAACTTTCCGTTGTAAGTTTTCGGAAATTTTCCGGAAATTTACCAGACACTTTCTACCCCTTTGCAAAGTTAATTCCCATATATTCACATTAATTCCCATGGACGGTGTCCAACTTTGAATAATCAAAAAAATGGTAAATATTTCCAAATTTCCTGAGCTCAACTTGCCGTGGTAAATTTCCAGAAATTTACCGGAAACTTTCCACCCCTTTGCAAAGTCCATTCCCATATATTCCCATTAATTCCCAATGACGGTGTCCAACTTTGAATATAAAAAAATGGTCAATATTTCCAAACTTCTGGAGCTTAACTTCCCGTGGTAAATTTCTGGAAATTATCCAGATATTTACCGGAAATTCTTTCCACGCCTTTGCAAAGTTTATTCCCATATATTCCCATGCCAATCGTTGGTATTTTAACTTCAACATTAACTTTAATTCCCATGGACGGTGTCCAATTTTGAATAATCAAAAAAATTGTCAATATTTCCAAACCTTCGGAGCTTAACTTCCCATGGTAATCTTCCGGAAATTTTCCAGATATTTACCGGAAACTTTCCACCCCTTTGCAAAGTTAATTCCCATATATTCCCATTAATTCCCATGGACGATGTCCAACTTTGAATAATCCCAAAAATTGTCAATATTTCCAAATTTCCAGAGCTTAACTTCCCGTGGTAAATTTCTGGAAATTTACCGGAAACTTTCCACGCCTTTGCAAAGTTAATTCCCATATATTCCCATTAATTCCCATTGACGGTGTCCAACTTTGAATATAAAAAAAATGGTGAATATTTCCAAACTTCCCAGGTTTAACTTCCCGTGGTAAATTTCCTGCAAGTTTCCAGAAATGTCCCAGAAACTTTCAACCCCTTTGCAAAGTTAATTCCCATATATTCCCATATCAATCATTGCTACTTTAACTTTATTTCCCATGGACGGTGTCTAACATTGAATCATTAGAAAATGGTCAATATTTCCAAACTTCCCGAGCTCAACATCTCGTGGTAAATTTCCGGAAAGTTTCTGGAAATTATCATACACACTATTATACACACACACACACACACACATATATATCTTTTGTTAATGTTTTATTTATTTTTATTATAAGAAAAGTCATAAAATACCCTTTCATTGACACACTTATACATTACAAGCACCCCTCCTTTACATCATAACACAGACAATACATGCTCTTGTTCACATCTGTCATCACTTTTAAAAAAACAACCATTAATTTCAATTATAATACTTCTTGCAGTCGACCAGGGGTGTGCAAATATTTTCTTGATTGTCTCCCACTCTTGCTGTCCAAACTCTGCTTGATTCCGTGAAGTTTTGTTTCCCCACCGCTTGAATTCTCATGTCGTCCTGGTGTCATCTTTTGTTTCACCTTCGTCCCTTATCGTTTCCTTTTTTTTTTTTTTTTTGATGATCCTCACCCCCTGTCCTTTGACTCGTCCTCTCGCTCGTCCAACCCCTTCCCCCGACTCTCAAATGCTCCACCGACCTTGTCCTTGTTCAGAGCCCTCGGACCCGCCCCAGGGCGTGTCCTGCCAGAGCGCCGGCTCCACCTCTCTGAGAGTTAGTTGGAGGCCGCCTCCGTGGGAGGGCCAGAATGGCGAGTTGGCAGGTTATGAGCTGAGGTACCGCAGAGTTTCTGGGTCAGGAGGCCGAGGTCAGGGCCAGGAGGCCAATGGGCTGGCGCTCCCGGCCCGGCAGGGGAAGACGGTAGTAGAGGGTCTGGAGAAGTGGAGCTGGTACAACATCACCATGACAGCCTCCACCTCTGTAGGGAGTGGACCACACAGCTCGCCTGTGCTCTGCAGAACCGACGAAGACGGTAAGAACCGGGCGCACACCCACAAAGTCTTAGAGTACTCATGTAGACCAAGGGTTTTCAAAGTGTGAGGCCTTGTTGCCCAAGTGGCTCAAATCTGTTTGTTTTTTTTTAGTCCCAGCTGAGTGTTTATTTACACTGCAAGAAGCTGCAGGTTCGCTCCAAAACGATACAATCGTGCAACCAATGATGACTCAGTCGCAGGTTTCGTTTATTGGACCGACTCTAGTGTGCAAAAATGGGTGAAAATGAAAAGTGAATAAAAAAAAAAAAACATCTGCCGCTCAACAATCTCCAACGGTACTATACTGTGTTTGAAAAAGTACCCGTAACCCAACGGGCGTGATATTGCTGGTTTTACGGGCAGAGGAGCATGTTCGGCAGCGCACGCGCAAGCAGACGCGTTGTGTAGACAGAAAAGGGAGAACGGATGCATTTTGGTGTAAAAAGTAAAGATAAAGGTGAAGTTGTAACACTGAAACGGCGTTAGGAAGAATTGCTGTGAGACATGGCTAGCTAGCTAGCGGCTAACGTCCATCCGCAGTGTTTTAGCTACTTCTAAATCACTAATTCCTGGCCTCCATGGCGACAAGTAAAGTGTGTGTCGTACAAGTATTAATATCACTGCAGGACGAGGAATAGCTAAACATGGATAGAATATCTCACTGCTATGTGTATGTGTGTCTATATATGTATGTGTATATATATATATATATATATATATATATATATATATATATGTATATATGTATATATGTATATATGTATATATGTGTATATGTATATGTATATATGTGTATATGTATATGTATATATGTGTATATGTATATGTATATGTATATATATATGTATATGTATATATATATGTATATGTATATATATATATATATATATATATATATATATATATGTATGTGTATATATATGTATATATGTATATATATATGTATGTGTATATGTGTGAGTGAGTGAATTATATTTATATAGCGCTTTTCTCTAGTGACTCAAAGCGCTTTACATAGTGAAACCCAATATCTAAGTTACATTTAAACCAGTGTGGGTGGCACTGGGAGCAGGTGGGTAAAGTGTCTTGCCCAAGGACACAACGGCAGTGACTAGGATGGCGGAAGCGGGGATCGAACCTGACGGCCGCTCTACCAACCAAGCTATACCGCCCCATATACATATATATGTATATGTATATATATATATATATATGTATATATATATATATGTATATATATATATATATATATATATATATATATATATATATATATATATATATATATATATGTATGTATATATATATATGTATGTATGTATATATGTATATATATATGTATATGTATTTATGTGTATATATATATTTATGTATATGTAGTATATATATGTGTGTAGATATATATATATATATAAATATATATAAAATATGTGTACAGTATGTATATATATATATAGTATGTATGTGTGTACATATATAAATATTTTTATAAATATAAATATATAAAACATATACATTTACATTATAGTTTCTTTAAAAGGTGCACACATACATACATACATATATACACATACATATACTGTACATTTGCCACACTTTGAAAACCTCTGCTCTCGTACTTAGTACCTCCAACAACCGGGCCTTGCACCCAACCTCGTAGTTAACGATGTGCGTCTGCAGTTCCAGGGGCGGCCCCTCGCCACGTGGACGTCCAGCCGTTCAATTCCTCCGCCCTCCGCGTCACTTGGCGCTCCGTGTCGCCCAGGTCGCGGCAAGGCCAGATCCGGGGCTACCAGGTGCACTACAGCCGCGCCGGGGCCGGCCAATCCCGGAGCCTTCCGTGGATAAAAGACCTCTTGTTAGACGAGGCCCAGGTGACCATGAATGAATGAATGAATGAATGAATGAATGAAACGTCAGTGATGTTTCGCCGTGGTTAAAAAATATGTGTCGTCTGGTCTCTCTGCGCCGCCTGGCTGCTGGCTCTGCTTCAGATGGAGGAGGATGATGATTCCACTCAGTATGTGAGTGCACAATCCCTACTTAGTACTTCATACCAAGTAGAAAGACGTTTCTTACAAGTAGCATTATCACAAAGAATAGTGAAGTGAATTGTGAATTATATTTATATAGCGCTTTTTCTCTAGTGACTCAAAGCGCTTTACATAGTGAAACCCAATATCTAAGTTACATTTAAACCAGTGTGGGTGGCACTGGGAGCAGGTGGGTAAAGTGTCTTGCCCAAGGACACAACGGCAATGACTAGGATGGCGGAAGCGGGAATCGAACCTGCAACTCTCAAATTGCTGGCACGGCCGCTCTACCAACCGAGCTAAACCGAATAGTTTAACATGTTTCACTACACAGTAGGAGGATACAATAGCTAACTGCTAACAATGAAAACAAATGCTATGGGTGGATCTACACCTGACATCCACTGTAATGATACCAAGTACAAGAGCGTACGCTTTAAAGACATGGCTAACAAGCTTACGGCTAACTTCTATCCGCATTTTTTTGGCTACTTCTAAATCACTAATCCTGGCCTCCATGGCGACAAAGTAAGTTTCTTCCAAGTAGCAATATCACTGGAGGACGAGGAATAGCTAAACATGTTTCGCTACAATAGCTCACCGGCGTCAAAATGTAAACAAACGCCATGGGTGGATCTACACCTGACATCCACTGTAATGATACCAAGTACAAGAGCGTACGCTTTAAAGACATGGCTAACAAGCTTACGGCTAACTTCCATCCACAGTGTTTTAGCTACTTCTAAATCACTAATCGTGGCCTCCGTGGCGACAAAGTAAGTTTCTTCCAAGTAGCATTATCACTGGAGGACAAGGAATAGCTCAACATGCTTCACTAAAATAGCTCACCGGCGTCAAAATGTAAACAAACGCTATGGGTGGATCTACACCTGACATCCACTGTAATGATACCAAGTACAAGAGCGTACGCTTTAAAGACATGGCTAACAAGCTTACGGCTAACTTCCATCCACAGTGTTTTAGCTACTTCTAAATCACAAATCCTGGCCAACATGGCGACAAAGTAAGTTTCTTCCAAAGAGCATTATCACTGGAGGACGAGGAATAGCTTAACATGCTTCGCTAAAATAGCTCACCGGCGTCAAAATGTAAACAAACGCTATGGGTGGATCTACACCTGACATCCACTGTAATGATACCAAGTACAAGAGCGTACACTTTAAAGACTAGCTTGCTTGCGGCTAACGTCCACCTGCAGTGTTTTAGCTACTTCTAAATCACAAATCCTGGCCAACATGGCGACAAAGTAAGTTTCTTCCAAGTAGCATTATCACTGGAGGACGAGGAATAGCTAAACATGCTTGGCTACAATAGCTCACCGGCGTCAAAATGTAAACAAACGCCATGGGTGGATCTATACCTGACATCCACTGTAATGATACCAAATAAAATAGCGTATGCTTTAAGACATGGCTAGCTAGCTTACGGCTAACTTCTATCCGCATTGTTTTGGCTACTTCTAAATCGCAAATCCTGGCCAACATGGCACAAAGTAAGTTTCTTCCAAGTAGCATTATCACTGGAGGACAAGGAATAGCTCAACATGCTTCACTAAAATAGCTCACCGGCGTCAAAATGTAAACAAACGCTATGGGTGGATCGATACCTGACATTCACTGTAATGATACCAAATAAAATAGCGTATGCTTTAAAGATATGGCTAGCAAGCTAACGGCTAACGTCCATCTGCAGTGTTTTAGCTACTTCTAAATTACACATCCTGGCCAACATGGCACAAAGTAAGTTTCTTCCAAGTATCATTATCACTGGAGGACGAGGAATAGCTAAACATACTTCACTAAAATAGCTCACCGGCGTCACAATGTAAACAAACGCCATGGGTGGATCTACACCTGACATCCACTGTAATGATACCAAATAAAATAGCGTATGCTTTAAGACATGGCTAGCTAGCTTGCGGCTAACTTCCATCTGCAGTGTTCTAGCTACTTCTAAATCACTAATCCTGGCCAACATGGCACAAAGTAAGTTTCTTACAAGTAGCATTATCACTGGAGGACAAGGAATAGCTAAACATGCTTCGCTACAATAGCTCACTGGCGTCAAAATGTAAACAAACGCTATGGGTGAATCTACACCTGACATCCACTGTAATGATACCAAGCACAATAGCGAATGTTTTAAAGGCATGGTTTGCTAGCTCTCGGTTAACGTCCATCTGCAGTGTTTTAGCAACTTCTAAATCACAAATCCTGGCCTCCATGGCGGCAAAGTAAGTTTCTTCCAAGTAGCATTATCACTGGAGGACGAGTAATAGCTAAACATGCTTCGCTACGATAGCTCACCGGCGTCACAATGTAAACAAACGCCATGGGTGGATCTACACCTGACATCCACTGTAATGATACCAAATAAAATAGCGTATGCTTTAAGACATGGCTAGCAAGCTAATGGCTAACTTCTATCCGCATTGTTTCGGCTACTTCTAAATCACCAATCCTGGCCAACATGGCACAAAGTAAGTTTCTTACAAGTAGCATTATCACTGGAGGACGAGGAAAAGCTAAACATGCTAGGCTACAATAGCTCACCGGCGTCAAAATGTAAACAAACGCCATGGGTGGATCTACACCTGACATCCACTGTAATGATACCAAGTACAAGACTAAAGACTAGCTAGCTTGCGGCTAACTTCCATCTGCATTGTTTTGGCTACTTCTAAATCACTAATCCTGGCCAACATGGCACAAAGTAAGTTTCTTCCAAGTACCATTATCACTGGAGGACGAGGAATAGCTCAACCTGCTTCATTAAAATAGCTCACCGGCGTCAAAATGTAAACAAACGCTATGGGTGGATCTACACCTGACATCCACTGTAATGATACCAAATAAAATAACGTACGCGTTAAAGACATGGCTAGCTAACTTGCGGCTAACTTCCATCCACAGTGTTTTAGCTACTTCTAAATCGCAAATCCTGGCCAACATGGCACAAAGTAAGTTTCTTCCAAGTAGCATTATCACTGGAGGACGAGGAAAAAGCTAAACACGCTTCACTACAATAGCTCACCGGCGTCAAAATGTAAACAAATGCTATGGGTGGATCTACACCTGACATCCACTGTAATGATACCAAGTACAAGACCGTACGCTCTAAAGACTAGCTAGCTTGCGGCTAACTTCCATCTGCAGTGTTTCAGCTACTTCTAAATCACAAATCCTGGCCTCCATGGCACAAAGTAAGTTTCTTACAAGTAGCATTATCACTGGAGGACGAGGAAAAAGCTAAACATGCTTCACTAAAATAGCTCACCGGCGTCAAAAATGTAAAGAAACGCTATGGGTGGATCTACACCTGATATCGACTGTAATGATACCAAGTACAAGAGCGTATCTAGTTGATAATACATCAATATTATTGTTATCATCACAAAATATTAAAAAACATTATATTATGTTTATAAAAGTTTATATAAGTGCAAAGTAGTGAAGAAAACAAAAATAACGTTTTGTCCCAACCTTGACAGGCGATGATTTTGGGGGACCTGCAAGCGGAGACCTTGTACTCGGTGTCGGTGGCAGCTTACACCACCAAAGGCGACGGAGCCCACAGCAAAGCCAAGCTGGTGCAGACCTCGGGGTTGGGTAAGATGTGCCGAGTCAGCACTTCCACATTCAGCTGCCGATGACTTTCAACACCTAAAAGTGGTTTTGCCCCTGCAGTCCCCGGCCCTCCTTGCCTGGGGGCGCACTTGGGACCGGGTGCGTCGGTGGTGCTGCGATGGTCCCCCGCGCCGGAGTGCTCCAAGTCAGACTCCGCCGGGCCGAGGCCGCCGCTGGAAATTCGTGGCTACCGCCTCCAGTTTGGCCCGAAGAACTCCACCCCGGAGACCACGGTGGACCTCCCCGGTCCCGAGAAGAACTTCACCGTCACAAACCTCTCCCCGGGCTCCTCCTACGTCTTCCTGCTCTCCGCCAGGAGCCGGGCGGGTCTGGGAAAAGCGGCGCGGCGGGAAGTGACGCTGCCCGTCTTCCCCCCCTCGGGATACCCCAAAATATCCGACTTAGTCAACGCCACCTGCTGCTCCCTGCAGTTCTCCTGGCGGCCCCCCGACCACGCGGAGTGCAACGGCATCATCACCGAGTACAACGTCGCCTACAAGGAGGCGGCGGGCCCCAGGGCCTCGGAGCTCCCCGCCCCCCTGCATGTGGTCACGCTGCCGGCCGACCGCTTGAGCTACACCATCCTGGGCCTGGACCACGGCACGGTCTACGAGGTGCAGCTCAGAGCCCGCAACAAGGCGGGGCTCGGCCCCTTCAGCCCCCCTCGGCGGTGCCGAACCCTGGTCTTCGACACAGGTAGGGTTGGCCCTCGGAGCCTGTGGGAGCCCATGGGAACACCCTTCACCCGAGCACCGCCTCCACCCCCCTCCGGACTTCACTCCTCGTTGAAGTGCCGCCCGAGTTCTTGCAGGTTGTCCCCCCTGCACTCCAGTCAAGTCCGGAGGACGGCAACCAACCCCTCAGCCTGTTCCACTCACTCACTTATAGGGTTGTCCCCATACCAACAGTTTGGTACCAGTACCAACATTTATTCCCATACTTTTCTAAATAATAGGGACCCCAAAAATTTTTGGTAAATTCACAAGTACATGAAATATTTGTTTATTATTACAATTTAGTCCTTAAATAAAATAGTGAACATGCTAGACAACTTGTCTTTTAGTAGTAAGTAAGCTCCTAATTAGTTTGCAGTAACATATTGTGTCATTTATACACCTATTATTTTGTCTACTTTATGAGGGACAAACTGTAAAAAACTGATTATTAATCCACTTGTTCATTTACTGTTAATGTCTCTTTTAACATGTTCTATCGATAATACCAAGTAGTTGCAGGATCATACGATAATATATAATACCTAATAAACCAATAATAATATGGTAAAACATTTCTGATGTAAAGGGTAGGTGTCACCTGGTTTCTGTTTGAACATGTTCTATCTACACTTCTGTTAAAATGTAATAATCACTTCTTCTTCTCTTCTTTGATACCACACATTAGTTGTGGATGATACCACACAGTTAGGTATGGATCCAATACTAAGTAGTTACAGGATGATACAATATAATATAGTACCTTATGAACCAATACTGACGAAAAAATACTGATGTAAAGGATAGGTGTCGCCCTGTTTTCTGTTTCAACGTATTCTATCTACACTTCTGTTAAAATGTAATAATCACCTATTCTTCTCTTCTCTGATACTTTACATTATTTTTGGACGATACCACACATTTAGGTATTGATACGATGATACCAAGTAGTTGCAGGATCATACCTACTAAACCAATAATAATATGGTTAAAAAATTCTGATGTAAAGGGTAGGTGTCGCCTGGTTTCTGTTTGAACATGTTCTATCTACACTTCTGTTCAAATGTAATAATCACTTATTCTTCTCTTCTCTGATAATTTACTTTAGTTTTCGATGATACCCCACATTTAGGTATGGATCCGTTACCAAGTAGTTACAGGATCATACAACAAAATATAATACCTCATAAACCAATACTGACGAATAAATTCTGATGTAAAGGGTAGGTGTCGCCCTGTTTTCTGTTTGAACATGTTCTATCTACACTTCTGTTAAAATGTAATAATCACTTATTCTTCTCTTCTTTGATACCACACATTAGTTTTGGATGATACCACACATTTAGGTATCGATACGATGATACCAAGTAGTTGCAGGATCATACGATAATATATAATACCTACTAAACCAATAATAATATGGTTAAAAAATGTTGATGTAAAGGGTAGGTGTCGCCCTGTTTTCTGTTTAAACATGTTCTATCTACACTTCTGTTAAAATGTAATAATCACTTATTCTTCTCTTCTCGGATAATTTACTTTAGTTTTGGACGATACCACACATTTAGGTATTGATACGATGATACCAAGTAGTTGCAGGATCATACCTACTAAACCAATAATAATAGTTAAAAAATTCTGATGTAAAGAGTAGGTGTCGCCTGGTTTCTGTTTGAACATGTTCTTTCTACACTTCTGTTAAAATGTAATAATCACTTATTCTTCTCTTCTTTGATACCACACATTAGTTTTGGATGATACCACACAGTTAGGTATGGATCCAATACTAAGTAGTTACAGGATGATACAATATAATATAGTACCTTATGAACCAATACTGACGAAAAAATACTGATGTAAAGGGTAGGTGTCGCCCTGTTTTCTGTTTCAACATATTCTATTTGCACTTCGGTTAAAATGTAATAATCACTTATTCTTCTCTTCTCTGATACTTTACTTTAGTTTTCGATGATACCCCACATTTAGGTATGGATCCGTTACCAAGTAGTTACAGGATCATACAACAAAATATAATACCTCATAAACCAATACTGACGAATAAATTCTGATGTAAAGGGTAGGTGTCGCCCTGTTTTCTGTTTGAACATGTTCTATCTACACTTCTGTTAAAATGTAATAATCACTTATTCTTCTCTTCTTCTTCTTTGATACCACACATTAGATTTGGATGATACCACACATTTAGGTATCGATACGATGATACCAAGTAGTTGCAGGATCATACGATAATATATAATACCTACTAAACCAATAATAATATGGTTAAAAAATGTTGATGTAAAGGGTAGGTGTCGCCCTGTTTTCTGTTTAAACATGTTCTATCTACACTTCTGTTAAAATGTAATAATCACTTATTCTTCTCTTCTCGGATAATTTACTTTAGTTTTGGACGATACCACACATTTAGGTATTGATACGATGATACCAAGTAGTTGCAGGATCATACCTACTAAACCAATAATAATAGTTAAAAAATTCTGATGTAAAGGGTAGGTGTCGCCTGGTTTCTGTTTGAACATGTTCTTTCTACACTTCTGTTAAAATGTAATAATCACTTATTCTTCTCTTCTTTGATACCACACATTAGTTTTGGATGATACCACACAGTTAGGTATGGATCCAATACTAAGTAGTTACAGGATGATACAATATAATATAGTACCTTATGAACCAATACTGACGAAAAAATACTGATGTAAAGGGTAGGTGTCGCCCTGTTTTCTGTTTCAACATATTCTATTTGCACTTCGGTTAAAATGTAATAATCACTTATTCTTCTCTTCTCTGATACTTTACATTAGTTTTTGGACGATACCACACATTTAGGTATTGATATGATGATACCAAGTAGTTGCAGGATCATACCTACTAAACCAATAATAATATGGTTAAAAAATTCTGATGTAAAGGGTAGGTGTCGCCCTGTTTTCTGTTTAAACATGTTCTATCTACACTTCTGTTAAAATGTAATAATCACTCACTCTTCTCTTCTTTGATACCACACATTAGTTGTGGATGATACCACACATTTAGGTATCGATACGATGATACCAAGTAGTTGCAGGATCATACGATAATATATAATACCTACTAAACCAATAATAATATGGTTAAAAAATTCTGATGTAAAGAGTAGGTGTCGCCCTGTTTTCTGTTTTAACATGTTCTATCTACACTTCTGTTCAAATGTAATCACTTATTCTTCTCTTCTCTGATAATTTACTTTAGTTTTCGATGATACCCCACATTTAGGTATGGATCCGTTACCAAGTAGTTACAGGATCATACAACAAAATATAATACCTCATAAACCAATACTGACGAATAAATTCTGATGTAAAGGGTAGGTGTCGCCCTGTTTTCTGTTTGAACATGTTCTATCTACACTTCTGTTAAAATGTAATAATCACTTATTCTTCTCTTCTTTGATACTTTACATTAGTTTTGGACGATACCACACATTTAGGTATTGATACGATGATACCAAGTAGTTGCAGGATCATACCTACTAAACCAATAATATGTTAAAAAAATTCTGATGTAAAGGGTAGGTGTCGCCCTGTTTTCTGTTTTCTATCTACACTTCTGTTAAAATGTAATAATCACTTATTCTTCTCTTCTTTGATACCACACATTAGTTGTGGATGATACCACACATTTAAGCATCGATCCGACAATACCAAGTAGTTACAGGATCATACATTGGTCATATTCCAAGTCCTCATGTGTCCAGGGACGTATTTACTGACTTTATGAACATAAAATGAACTTAAAAGACTTTGTGATAACAAATATTAATGCGATATCAACTAGATGCGCTCTTGTACTCGGTATCATTACAGTGGAAGTCAGCCATGTGTTTACATTGTGACGCCAGTGAGCTATTGTATCTTCCTACGTTTAGCTATTCCTCGTCCTCCAGTGATAATGCTACTCGTATTTGTCGCCGTGGGGGCCGGGATTAGTGATTTAGAGGTAGCTAAAACACTGTGGATGGACATTAGCCGCTAGATGGCTAGCCATGCCTTAAAGAACATATTCCTGAAGGTGTTTCAGTGTTATAACTTCAACTTTTTCTTGACTTTTTACACCAAAAACGCGTCCGTTCTCCCTTTTCAGTCTACACACTGTGTCTGCTTGTAAGTACTCTGTGTGCGCGCACTGCCGAACATGCTCCTCCGCTCGTAAAACCAGCAATGTCACGCCTTTTAAAAAATATATATATATATATATTTTTTTTTTTTAAATGGGGAAGCGGTACTTTTTCAAACATAGTATAGTACCGTTTTTGATTCATTCGTACGGCGATACTACACTAGTACCGGTATAGCGTACAACCCTAGTCACTTACCTCCATCACCTCCCCCTCACCAGTGGAAAGAGGCCGCTAGAAGAGCACTGCTTATCACAGTCCACACACCACACCTCACCCACAAGGTAAGTGGAAATGAAGTAAAAAAAACAACAACAAAAAAAAACAGTCCTTTTTCTTTAGTCTTTTTCCAATCTGTTCAACTCCACTGCCTGTGTTGCCAAGCAGACTGGGAAGGTGTAGCAACCACAAGATGTGGCATGTCACGTTCCTCTCTTCCTGTCGCCATCCACTCTCCTCCTCACCCGTCCGTCCTCCTCTCCGCCGCGCCTCACCCGACTGACGCCCACTTTTTTCCTTTCCAGGTCCACGGCGAGGGGGAATTCCGGCACGTTGTTGCTTTTTTAAATAAGAACCCCTCCCCTGACTGCTCTTTTTCTTTTTTTTTTTGATCTTCTCTTTCAGACGTGCCGAGGAATTTTTCCGTCAACTTGGCCACCAGGACCAGCGTTCTTCTCACCTGGGAGTTCCCGGAGAGCAGCAACCCGTACCGCTTTACTGTACGTACGTCCATCACGTCCACCTTCATTGGGTTGCTTTAAAAAGATCACTTAGAATCGTACGAAATGTTGGAGGTAGAGAACTTCCACACTCGTCATTTATTAAATGCAAAATATTGAAACTCAACAATTTTGTGCAGTTACAAACACCAATCCATATGTTAAACAAGACAAGAAGCAAGGAATCAAACAGATACAGGATTTAATTTAGCTCATGAGCTAGTACAATGTTCCACGTCTCCCCTTTTTTTGAATTTATCAAAGGGAAGGGGGTCATAAACCCCTGCCGCCCTCGGTCATAAACAGCTTAAAGCAGTCGTCCCCAACCACCGGGCTCGATTGGTAGCGGGCAGCAGAAGAATATTTTATAATTTTTTATATCTTTAAAAAAAAAATGTTATTTGTATTATTATTTTTTTATTAAATCAACATTAAAAAAAACACGAGATACACTTACGATTAGTGCACCGACCCGAAAAACGTACCTTTTTCACGACCAAAAAAAAAAAAATCCCCCGCAAAACAGGCCCAGAGAATAATACTACCACCACCATGTTTGACGGTAACTCGGTTGGTAGAGCAGCCGTGCCAGCAGCTTGAGGGTTGCAGGTTCGATTCCCGCTTCCGCCATCCTAGTCACTGCCGTTTTGTCCTTGGGCAAGACACTTTACCCACCTGCTCCCAGTGCCACCCACACTGGTTCAAATGTAACTTAGATATTGGGCTTCACTATGTAAAGCGCTTTGAGTCACTAGAGAAAAGCGCTATATAAATATAATTCACTTCACTTCATAAGGAGAGTATGTGGACCTGCGCCCTCGTACAATGTCCCCCCACGCTCTGAGGAAAGAGTTCCACGCTTCCACATTCATGAGGGCATTGTCTGATTACATAACTGCAGCTGCTTCTAAGGGGAGGGGGTCATAAACAGCTGCCGCACTCGGTCATAAACAGTTTAAAGAAAAAGGTGCCTGGAGCGATGTCAGGTTTGCCCCCTTCCCTGCTCATAGATTTCAGGTCCTGATAAGCCCCTTCCCGTCGCTATCTAATAGATCTAAGAAACCGACACCTCTGCGGCACATTCCATCGCACACAGTGGAGATTTACACCCTGTTTTTTGCCCCATTTAAAGCACCAGTTCCATTGGCAGCAAAACAGGCCCAGAGCATAATACTACCACCACCATGCTTTGACGGGAGCTCATGAGGAGAGCCCGTGGACCTGCGCCCTTGTACAATGTCGCCCTACGCTCTGAGGAAAGAGTTCCACGCTTCCACATTCATGTGGGTATTGTCTGATTACATAACTGCAGCTGCTTCTAAGGGGAGGGGGTCATAAACAGCTGCCGCACTCGGTCATAAACAGTTTAAAGAAAAAGGTGCCTGGAGCGGTGTCAGGTTTGCCCCTTCCCTGCTCATAGATTTCAGGTCCTGATAAGCCCCTTCCCGTCGCTATCTAATAGATCTAAGAAACCGACACCTCTGCGGCACATTCCATCGCACACAGTGGAGATTTACACCCTTTTTTTTTGCCCCATTTAAAGCACCAGTTCCATTGGCAGCAAAACAGGCCCAGAGCATAATACTACCACCACCATGCTTTGACGGGAGCTCATGAGGAGAGCCCGTGGACCTGCGCCCTTGTACAATGTCGCCCCACGCTCTGAGGAAAGAGTTCCACGCTTCTGCATTCATGTGGGCATTGTCTGATTACATAACTGCAGCTGCTCCTAAGGGGAGGGGGTCATAAACAGCTGCCGCACTCGGTCATAAACAGTTTAAAGAAAAAGGTGCCTGGAGCGGTGTCAGGTTTGCCCCCTCCCTGCTTGTAGATTTCAGGTCCTGATGAGGCCCTTCAAGCCGCCGTCTAATAGATCTGAGAAACTGACACCTCTATGGCGCAATCCATTCCAGTGGAGATTTGCAAGTGGTGACAGTACACCTACTTTGAGACAAGAGTTATACTGATAACAATCATGGCCACCAGCAGCGAAAGTGATTCGGACCAAGAAAGGGACGATTTCCCCATTAATTTGAGCGAGGAGGAAAGATTCGTGGATGAGGAAAGTGAGAGTGAAGGACTAGAAAAAAATATTTAAAAAAAGATGAGGGCAGTGAGAGCGATTCAGATGTTATTAGACACATTTACTAGGATAATTCTGGAAAATCAATATCTGCTTATTGTGTTACTAGTGTTTTAGTGAGTTTGTGTGGTCGTACCTGTACAACCTGAAGGTCGGCCCCGCACCTTTCTTCAGCACCAGTCGACGAGTGGTGGCGATACCCATCTCTGCCCTTTGCAAGGGACCCTCTTCAAAACACGATCTTTCGAAATAATCGCTGCATAATATTATATAATTTGTGTGTGTGGTCCAATCCAACCGTGTTCGCTTGACCGCTCTGTTGCATAGTAAAGCCTCATCGTCATCTTTCAGGAATGTAAACAATGGATGTGTTTGTGTTGCTAAAGGCGGCCGCAATACACCGCTTCCCACCTACAGCTTTCTTCTTTGACGTCTCCATTATTCATTGAATAAATTGCAAAAGATTCAGCAACACAGTTGTCCAGAATACTGCGGAATTATGCGATGAAAACAGACGACTTATAGCTGGGAACGGCGCTGGAACAAAACGCCCACGCGTCATCATACCGCGACGTTTTAGCATGATACTTCGGCGCGAAATTTAAAATTGCAATTTAGTAAACTAAAAAGGCCGTATTGGCATGTGTTGCAATGTTAATATTTCATTGTTGATGTATAAACTATCAGACTGCGTGGTCGGTAGTAGTGGCTTTCAGTCGGCCTTTTTACTGAAAGCCACTACTACCGACCACGCAGTCTGATAGTTTACATATCAATGATGAAATATTAACATTGCAACACACGCCAATTTCGGGAAAGTAAACAATAGCTGTGTTTGTGTTGCTAAAGGCGGCCGCAATACACCGCTTCGCACCTACAGCTTTCTTCTTTGACGTCTCCATTATTCATTGAACAAATTGCAAAAGATTCAGCAACACAGATGTCCAGAATACTGTGGAATTATGCGATCATTTTTAATGATTTCTGCTGGTGGTGTTTTTCAACGCAAAAAATGTGCCTTGGCTCACAGAAAAGGTTGAAAAACACTGCCGTAGGGCAGAAAAAGGTTTTAATTTCTTCCAATCATGTAAGATTGCACACAAAGAACAGCCTGGAGTGACACACCACCAAAACAATGGTGTGTGTGTGTGTTCCTCCTCCAAGGTGGAGTACAACCGGCAGAAGATGGAGGTGGACGCCCGCCTGAAGAAGGCGGTCATCCCCAACCTGCAGCCGGACACCAGCTACGACTTCAAGATCACAGCCCCCGAAGGCAACATGGGCGGCCTCCGCCACCGCATCACGGCCAAAACCTCCCCGCCGATCACCATCCGCCGCCCGGAGATCGACCACACCCGCGACACGGAGACCACGGTCACCATCATCCTGCCCTCGCTGGAGTCTCGAACCCCTGTCAAGTAAGATTGAACAAGGCATGCAAATACATCTGCAAAAATGCACACTTAGTCCTCTGCAGACCAATAGGCCAGTAAAATGTCAGCTGTCTTAGAGACAAACCCGTGCCTTGTTGTCCCTCAGAGCAGCAGTGATGGACATGGCCGTGTTTTATAATAATAATAATAATAATACATTTTATTTGTAGCATGCATGTCTATAGAAAGGCTTTTTTCATAAAGATGGTTTTTTAAGCCTTTTTTAAAAGCATCCACAGTCTGTGGTGCCCTCAGGTGGTCAGGGAGTGCGTTCCACAGACTGGGAGCAGCAGTGATGGACATGGCCGTTTTTTATAATAATAATAATAATAATAATAATCGATTTTATTTGTAAAAAGCACTTCACGTTGAGCAAACAACCTCAAAGTGCCACAGTGTAAAAAAAATAGTAATAATAAAAATAAACAAAATATAAAACTAGAAACAGACCAAAGGCTACAACCAGCATGCATGTCTATAGAAAGGCTTTTTTCAAAAAGATGGGGTTTTAAGCCTTTTTTAAAAGCATCCACAGTCTGAGGTGCCCTCAGGTGGTCAGGGAGAGCGTTCCACAGACTGGGAGCAGCGGAGCGGAAAGCCCGGTCTCCTATTGTTCGAAGCTTTGTCCGTGGAGGTTGGAGGAGGTTAGCCTGTATGGAGCGGAGCTGTCGTGTGGAGGATTTTAAAGAATTTATTTGTACATGATGGTGGAAAATAAGTATTTGGTCAAGCATTCAAAGCGCTCACTGATGGAAGGAGGTTTTGGCTCCGAATCTCACGATACATGGCCCCATTCATTCTTTCCTTAACACGGATCAGTCGTCCTGTCCCCTTAGCAGAAAAACAGCCCCAAAGCATGATGTCTCCACCCCCATGCTTCACAGTAGGTATGGTGTTCTTGGGATGCAACTCTGTATTCTTCCTCCTCCAAACACCACCAGTTGAGTTTATACCAAAAAGTTCTCTTTTGGTTTCATCTGACCACATGACATTCTCCCATGTGCTCTCTGGCAAACTTCAGACGGGCCTGGACATGCACTGGCTTAAGGCAGGGGGACACGTCTGGCACTGCAGGATTGTATTCCCTTTTGGCGTAGTGTGTTACTGATGGTAACCTTGGCTACTTTGGGTCCCAGCTCTCTGCAGGTCATTCGCCAGGTTCCCCCCATGTGGTTTTGAGGGAGATTATCAGTGGTCTTGTATCGCTTCCATTTTCTGATAATTGCTCCCACAGTTGATTTTTTTCCCCACACCACACACTTTTCCTGGTGTCCTTCGACAGCTCTTTGGTCTTGGCCATAGTGGAGTTTGGAGTCTGACTGTTTGGTGTCTTTTATACAGATAACGCGTTCATTAATACAGGTTATGAGCGGAGGACAGAAGTGCTTCTTAAAGAAGAAGTTACAGGTCTGTGAGAGCCAGAGATATTCTTTGTTTGAGGTGACAAAATACTTTTTTCCACCATAATTTACAAAAAAAATGCTTTAAAATTACTGTAAAAAAAAAAAATCTGGCACCTCAGTCACCACAGTACTGTACATGGATAAGCGGTACTTTTTTTTTGCCAGTATTTTTCAGAGTAAATTCATTCTCGTGTCTATAGTGTAAAGTGTAATGGATAACTTGCTTTCAAGCGGTTATTTATTATCACTATTTTTATTTTGAAAGTATAAAATGCATGATACTTTTATATTTGTTGCATTATTAGATAGTATTACAGTGTCAAAGATATGTATTTGTTTCTGTCAAAAATGGAGAGAATACATTTAGTAAGACAAGTACTTCATTGAGGCATATTATTTCCATGTGGGCCCCATTAAAGGATGTGAGGGGCCACATCGGACCCCGGGGCCTTGACTTTGACATAGTGGGAGTAGAGATGGTGCTATGAAGTTATTTTCTGCTGCTCCCTCAGGAATGTTTACGTGGTGGTGGTTCCACTGAGGAGAGCCAGAGGGGTCATCAGACACCTGAAGAGTCCCGATGAAATGGACTTAGAGGAGGTGAGGACCACAACACCGCATAAAAGTACTGCGATACTAATGGATTGAATTCGGTACTATATTGCCTTTGAAAAGTACCGGCACCGTTCTTTCATCTGCATTCTGCTGTGTGGCGATGAAAATGACGACAGCATACAGAAGTGCATCGTGTTGATGATCCTCTCTTCTGCACATGTAGATACATGACATGTAGATACATCACATGTAGATACATGACATGTAGATACATCACATGTAGATACATGTAGATACATCACATGTAGATGCGTAACATGTAGAAACGTAACATGTAGATATATAACATGTAGATATGTATCATGTAGATACGCAACATGTAGATACGTCAAATGTATATACATCACATGTAGATATGTATCATGTAGATACGCAACATGTAGAAACGTAACATGTAGATAAGTCACATGTCGATACATCACATGTCGATACATCACATGTAGATACGTAACATGTAGATACATAACATGTAGCCACGTAACATGTAGATACGTAACATGTAGATACGTCACATGTAGATACATAACATGTAGGTACATCACATGTCGATACATCACATGTAGATACGTAACATGTAGATACATGACATGTAGATACGTAACATTTAGCCAGGTAACATGTAGATACGTAACATGTACATACATTACATGTAGATACACAACATGTAGATACACAACATGTAGATACATAACATGTAGATACATAACATGTACATACATAACATGTAGATACATAACATGTAGATACATAACATGTACATACATAACATGTAGATATATAACATGTAGATATATAACATGTACATACATACATGTAGATACATCACATGTAGATATGTAACATTTAGAAACATAGCATGTAGATACATAACATGTACATACATCACATGTAGATACATACATGTAGATACATCACATGTAGATACGTAACATTTAGAAACATAACATGTAGATATGTATCATGTAGATACGCAACATGTAGATACGTAACATTTAGAAACATAACATGTAGATATGTATCATGTAGATACGTAACATGTAGATACGTAACATGTAGATACGTCACATGTAGATACATAACATGCGGATACGTCACATGCAGATACATCACATGTAGATAGATGACATGTAGATACATGACATGTAGATACATCACATGTAGATGCGTAACATGTAGAAACATAACATGTAGATACATAACATGTAGATACGTATCATGTAGATACGCAACATGTAGATACGTAACATGTAGATATGTCACATGTAGATACATAACATGTGGATACGTCACATGCAGATACATAACATGTAGATACATCACATGTAGATACATCACATGTAGATACATCACATGTAGATACGTAACATGTAGATACGTGACATGTCGATGCATCACATGTAGATATATAACATGAAGATACATCACATGTAGATATATAACATGTAGATACATACATGTAGATACATCACATGTAGATACGTAACATTTAGAAACATAACATGTAGATACGTAACATGTAGATACATCACATGTAGATACGTAACATTTAGAAACAACATGCAGATACGTAACATGTAGATACATAACGTGTAGATTCATCACATGTAGATACGTAACATTTAGAAACATAACATGTAGATACGTAACATGTCGATACGTAACATGTTGATACGTAACATGTAGATATGTAACATGTAGATACATAACATGTATGCATGTCAATACATCACATGTAGATGCCTAACATGTAGATACATAACAAGAAGATACATCACATGTAGATATATAACATGTAGATACATCACATGAAGATATGTATCATGTAGATACGTAACATGTAGATACGTCACATTTAGATGCGTAACATGTAGAAGCATAACATGTGGATATATCACATGTAGATACGTAGCATATAGATACGTAGCATATAGATACGTAGCTTGTAGATACATAACCATGTGGATACATAACACGTAGAAACGTAAAATGTAGAAATGTAACATGTAGACACATAACATGTAGGTATGTAACATGTAGATATATCACATGTAGATACGTAACATATAGATACGTAGCTTGTAGATACATAACATGTAGAAATGTAAAATGTAGAAACGTAACATGTAGATACATAACATGTAGGTACGTAACATGTAGATACATCACATGTAGATACGTAGCTTGTAGATACATAACCATGTAGATACATAACATGTAGAAACATAAAATGTAGAAATGTAACATGTAGATACATCACATGTAGATACGTAGCATATAGATACGTAACATGTAGATACATAACATGTAGGTACGTAACATGTAGATACATCACATGTAGATACGTAGCATATAGATACATAACCATGTAGAAACGTAACATGTAGATATGTAACATATAGATACATAGCATGTAGATACATGTCGATTCATCACATGTAGATACATACATGTAGATACATACATGTAGATACATACGGCGTGGCGCTGCGGTAGAGTGGCCGTGCCCAACCTGGGGGTCCCTGGTTCAATCCCCACCTAGAACCAACCTCGTCACGTCCCTTGTGTCCCTGAGCAAGACACTTCACCCTTGCTCCTGATGGGTGCTGGTTAGCGCCTTGCATGGCAGCTCCCTCCATCAGTGTGTGAATGGGTAAATGTGGAAGTAGTGTCAAAGCGCTTTGAGTACCTTGAAGGTAGAAAAGCGCTATACAAGTACAACCCATTTATCATTTATTTATTTAAAAGTGTGTTTTACCTGCTCTTACCTGTCTGCATGTATCCACACTTTTGTTTTTAGTACTTGCTAAGACTTGTATTTCTCTTAAAGCACAGACCAGCCATAAATGGTAGATAACTCAATATAATGTCAACAAAGTTGTGTATTCTGTTCTAATGTAAAACTTGACTATGGCAGACTATTTACTAAATTGTAAGCGTGTTTAATGCCCTTTAATTTATATTTTAACTTTTTAAAATTGGACTTTAAGTGCAATAATAAACGTAAGTTTATTGTTTTGTAAGATTTTGTGGTAAAATAAAGCCTAAATTGACACTTTTTCGTACATTTTGGTACCGGTACGAAATTATCTGCATCTGCAGACATTTGAGTTATCGCTCATCAATGTGTTGATGCATGATTTCTCTGCTCTTCTCCTTCCGGCCCGTGGGGCAGCTGTTAAAAGACATCAGTCAAAAGCAGCGGGACTCCCGGCAGCAGAAGCAGATGGACCTGCGGCGCGCTTACATCACGGCCCGCTTCACCCCCGCCACCCTGCCGGCCTTCTTCTCCCTGGGGGACCAGCTGGACTACGGCGGCTTTGAGAACCGCGCCTTGGAGCCCGGGCAGGAATACGTCTTCTTCATCCTGGCGGAACTCAACTCCACCACCGGGGTATGACGTACGACGCCCCCGGTGACCGGGCGTCGGGTCCAACACGGGCGCTAACCTTCGTGTGTTTCCATCAGCGGCGCCGATAAAGCTTGATTGGCGACCGCTCTTTGTGAGCAATCGAATTGGAAAGGAGATAAATCAAGGGTGTCCAAACTTTTTCCACAGAGAACCGCACACTGAAAAATCAGAGCAGGCGGGGGCCATTTTCATAATTAAAGCTGCAAGCAGCGTTGGTCGGGTCCGCCTTTGGCTGCCGCCCCCGCGACTCAAGCCCTGGTCTTAGTCAGACCTACATAGAGGTTTTTATTTCATGTCTCTACGACATTTCTAACAGAAGTTACATGCAGTTTTGTCTGGGTTTTTTCCTAGGGGGCGCCAAGCACAATTTAGATTTTTGGGGTTTGTTTTTTTATTAGATGGCAGTTTTTGCCAGTCCTGATGTGTGTGTAAAATTTGGTGAGTTTTGAAGCATGTTAAGGGGGTCAAATTACGGATCGGCAATTCTGGATGTTGTTGATAAATGGCTTTCTGTCTTCATAACAGAGCTTTAACTTGCACTTTGAAGCATTTTAAGGGGGTCAAATTACAGCTCAAAGAGGCAAAAATGACATTTTTTAGGAAAATTTGCGCAGGGGTTTTTTAAAGGCGCGTAAAATCCAAACCGGAGCAGTAATCAAAACTCTTTCAATAACTTTTAATCAGAAGGGTTCAAACTCTGTCCTGTGCGAGTTTGAAGCCGAAACGACAATCGCGCTCAGAGAAGATAACGTTTGAAAAAAGGTGACAGGTGTTTACAAAACTTTTATTTTGAAGGGGTACTTTTTAACTTCCTGTTGATTTTTGCTGAAGGATGTCGATTATTAAAATGTAGGTCTAAGTGAGACCTACATAGAGGTTTTCGTTTCAGGTCTCTCTGACATTCTTACCGGAAGTTACAAGCAGTTTTGTCTGTGTTTTCTTCCTAGCAGCAGTTTTTTCTGTGTTTTTTGAGTTTTGTGGTTTGGTGTTTTCATTAGATCACAATTTTTGCCAGTCCTGATGTGTGTGCCAAGTTTGGTGAGTTTTGAAGCATTTTAAGGGGGTCAAATTACAGTTCAAAGAGGCAAAAATAGCATTTTTTGCAAAAATTTTGCTTTGAATGGGTTTTTGCAACATTTTTGTAGATTTTTGCCCTAAAAAATAAAATTATGAAATCTAGGTCCAAGTCAGCCCTACATGGAGGTTTTTGTTTCATGTCTCTACGACATTGCGAGCGGAAGTTACAAGCATTCTGTTTTTTTTTTTTCTTCCTAGGGAGCGCTAGCGCGCAATTTTCAATTTTGGGTTTTGGTTGCTTAATAAGTTGGGAAGGTTTGCCATACCGATGTGTGTGTCAAATTTGGTGAGTTTTGAAGCATGTTAAGGGGGTCAAATTACAGTTGCAATGGGCCTGGCGGACCCTAATTAGGGTCCGCCAGGCCCATGGCAAAGGACTCCACAGGAGTCCTTTGCCATGGGCCGAGGGCCCTATTGAAACTGCTGTGTTTTATTATTATTCCGCACCTACGCGCTGTAATTTGACCCCCTTAACATGCTTCAAAACTCACCAAATTTGACACACACGTCGGTATAGCAAACCTTCCCAACATATTAAGCAACCAATCCCCCAAAAAGAAAATTGCGTTCTAGCGCCCCCTAGGAAAAAATTACAGACAAAACTGCATGTAACTTCTGTTAGGAATGTCATAGCGACATGAAACAAAAACTCCTATGTAGGTCTGACTTAGACCCAATTTTCATAAACTCTCTTTGTTCAGCAAAAATCTACAAGAAGTTGGCAAAAAACCCCTTCAAAATAAAATGTTCGCAAAAAATGCAATTTTTGCCTCTTTGCGCTGTAAGTTGACCCCTTTCAAATGCTTCAAAAGTCACCAAACTTGGCGCACAAATAAGGACTGGCGAATATTGCGATCTAATGAAAAAACCAAACCTCAAAACTCAAAATTGCACCCTAGCGCTATTTTTGAATAAAACAATGAAAAAAATGCTCCTAGGAAGAAAACACAGACAAAACTGCTTGTAACTTCCGGTAAGAATGTCGGAGAGACATCAAACAAAAACCTCTATGTAGGTCTCGCTTAGACCTACATTTCATAGATTGACAACCCCCAACAAAAATCAACAGGAAGTTTGCAATCCCCCCTTCAAAACAAAAGTTTTGTAAAAAACGGTCACCTTTCTTCAAATATTATCTCCTCTGAGTGCGTTTGTCGTTTTGACTTCAAACTCGCGCAGGAGAGAGATTGAACCCTTCTGATTAAAAGTATAGAACAGAGTTTTGATAAGTTCTCAGGTTTTGATTTTACGCGCCCTGTGCAAAGTCTCCTAAAAAATGTCATTTTTGCCTCTTTGAGTTGTTATTTGACCCCCTTAAAATGCTTCTAAACTCACCAAACTTGACACACACATCAGGTCTGGCAAAAATTGCGATCTGATGAAAAAAACCTAACCTCAAAACTCAAAATTTTGCTCTAGCGCCCCCTAGGAATACAACACGGACAAACTGCTCCTAGGAACAAAACACAGACAAAACTGCGTGTAACTTCTGGTAGGAATGTCAGACAGACATAAAACAAAAACCACTATGTAGGTCTCAGTTAGACCTACATTTTAATAATTAACATACTTTAGCAAAAATCAACAGGAAGTTTGATATTTTCACTTCAATACAACAACTGCATTACTTTCACAATGCATTAAATTCTCAAAATAGTGGCTCAAGGCGTCTTCTAACGCTTATCCGGCCGTGGGTC
>NC_084624.1:6769867-6784867 GCF_033978795.1 Nerophis ophidion
CTTCCCAATCACGCCTCTCCAGGTTTCACTGTCGTTGCCAACATGAGCGTTGAAGTCTCCCAATAGGACAAGGGAATCACCCGGAGGAGCACTTTCCAGTACTCCCTCGAGTGTACCCAAAAAGGGTGGGTATTCTGAACTGCTGTTTGGTGCGTAAGCACAAACAACAGTCAGGACCCGTCCCCCCACCCGAAGGCGAAGGGAAGCTACCCTCTCGTCCACTGGGTTGAACTCAAACGTACAGGCTTTGAGCCGGGGGGCAACCAGAATTGCCACCCCAGCCCGTCGCCTCTCACTGCCGGCAACGCCAGAGTGGAAGAGGGTCCAGTCCCTCTCGAGAGAACTGGTTCCAGAGCCCTTGCTGTGCGTCGAGGTGAGTCCGACTATATCCAGCCGGAACTTCTCTACCTCGCGCACTAGCTCAGGCTCCTTCCCCCCCAGTGAGGTGACGTTCCACGTCCCAAGAGCTAGCTTCTGTAGCCGAGGATCGGACCGCCAAGTGCCCTGCCTTCGGCTGCCGCCCAGCTCACAATGCACCCGACCTCTATGGCCCCTCCTATGAGTGGTGAGCCCATTGGAGGGATGACCCACGTTGCCTCTTCGGGCTGTGCCCGGCCGGGCCCCATGGGAACAGGCCCGACCACCAGGCGCTCGCCATCGTGCCCCAACTCCGGGCCTGGCTCCAGAGCGGGGCCCCGGTGACCCACGTCCGGGCGAGGGAAATCTGGGTTCATTTCGTTGTAATTCCATAGAAGTCTTTGAGCTGCTCTTTGTCTGATCACTCACCTAGGACCTGTTTGTCTTGGGAGACCCTACCAGGGGGCATGAAAACCCCCAGACAACATAGCTCCTAGGATCATTGGGACACGCAAACTCCTCTACCACGGTAAGGTAGCAGCTCAGAGAGGAGATATATATATATATATATATATATATATATACATATATATATATATAATTTTTTACATATATAAATACATGTATGTATATATATATATATATATGTATACATATATATATACATACATGTGTTTATATATCTATAAAATTATATATATATATATATATATATATATATATATATATATATATATATATATATATATATATATATATATATATATACTAGTATCTATTAGTTATAAAAGAATACCCCCTCTTTTTATTCTACATTTTGTGCATACAAAAAAATCACCCACAGTGGAAGCCATGTTTTGCTTATAATACATGAATTTCTGCCAAGGTTGTTTGCCTAAAATGCTGCAAAAAGCTCAGGAAGGTTAAAGAAATCGAAAAAAAAAAAAAAAGTCTGGATTTGCATCAAAATGTGTTCTCACCTTCCACTAAGTTTGCCACTCATGCAGAACTTTGTAGACCCAAAACAAATCTTACATAACTCTCCTTTTGATGTTTATTGCAAGCACACCAGGTCCACTATGCTGCCCATGGACTGTATTCCAGTCTGAAACGTGCTCAACCTTCAGTCTGCTGCCTGCCATTTTAGTCCTTTGAATACTAATGAAGAATATTGATTTTCTTGCTAACAATCTTTCCATTTCCTTCTTTTCTCTCCCTTCATCATTCCTCCCTGTCGGCTTCTTTTACTGGAAACAGCAAACCTGACAGGTATTATTATTACATGCACTATGTCCAATAATGCCTGCAT
The DNA here is from genome assembly GCF_033978795.1 of Nerophis ophidion. NCBI lineage: Eukaryota > Metazoa > Chordata > Actinopteri > Syngnathiformes > Syngnathidae > Nerophis > Nerophis ophidion. Next base: position 6,771,534 of record NC_084624.1, read on the forward strand.
TCCTGTCTCTTTGTCAGTCGCACTGGAAACATGTGCTTTTGTAAGGTTTGCAAACACATAAAATAGTCGGTTACTCGACATAACAGTAATACGTTTGAAGCAATAAAAACTGTCTTCAAGCATAACTCCTCAACCAAACATGCAATATGTCTAATAATGCATGCATTAATTTATATTTGTGAGTTTTACTAGAGAAATGTGTTTTTGTAAGGTTTGCAAACACTTTTTTTTTTTACTCAGTATGACTGTAATGTTCTTAGAAGTCTGGGATAATAATATTGAAGCAATAAAAAATGTCTTCAAGCATAACATACATGTCTAATACTGCCTGTAATAATCTATCTTTTTGAGTTTTACTAGAAACATGTGCTTATGTGAGGTTTGCAAACACAATTTTTTTTTTTACTCAATGACAGTAATGTTCTTAGAATCCTGAGATAATGCGTTAACAAAATATAAAAAAATATTCAAGCATAACTCCTAAACCTAACATGTAATATGTATAATTTGTGAGTTTTACTGGTAACGTGCTTTTGTAAGGTTTGCAAACACTATTTTTTTTTACTCAACATTACAGTAATGTTTTTAGAAGTCTGAGATAATGCGATCGAAACAATAAAAAATGTCTTCAAGCATAACTCCTAAACCTTACATACATGTCCAATAAGGTTTGTATTATTGTATCTTTGTGAGTTTTACTAGAAACATGTGATTTTGTGAGGTTTGCAAACACATTTTTTTTTTACTCAATGACAGTAATGTTCTTAGAAGTCTGACATAATGTGATTGAAGCAATAAAAAAATATTCAAGCATAACTCCTAAACCGAGCATGTAATATGTCTAATTTGTGCGTTTTACTAGAAACATGTGCTTTTGTATGGTTTGCAAACACATTTTTTTTTACTCAATATGACTGTAATGCTCTTAGAAGTCTGAGATAATAAGATTGAAGCAATAAAAAATGTCTTTAAGCATAACTCCTCAACCTAACATGTAATATGCATTATTTGTGAGTTTTACTGGTAATGTGCTTTTGTAAGGTTTGCAAACACTATTTTTTTTCTACTCAACATGACAGTAATGTTCTTAGAATTCTCAGATAATGTGTTGGAAGCAAAAAAAATATAAAAAAATATTCAAGCATAACTCCTAAACCTAACATGTAATATGTATAATTTCTGAGTTTTACTAGAAACATGTGCTTTTGTAAGGTTTGCAAACACTATTTTTTTTCTACTCAACATGACAGTAATGTTTTTAGAAGTCTGAGATAATGCGATTGAAACCATAAAAAATGTCTTCAAGCATAACTCCTAAACCTAACTTACATGTCCAATAATGTTTGTATTAATGTATCTTTGTTAGTTGTACTAGAAACATGTGCTTTTGTGAGGTTTGCAAACACAAACATTTTTTTTTAACGCAATATGACACTAATGCTCTTAGAATCCTAAGATAATGTGTTAGAAGCAATAAAAAAATATTCAAGCATAACTCCTAAACCTAACATGTAATATGTCTAATTTGTGCGTTTTACTAGAAACATGTGCTTTTGTAAGGTTTGCAAACACTATTTTTTTTACTCAACATGACAGTAATGTTTTTAGAAGTCTGAGATAATGCAATTGAAACCATAAAAAATGTCTTCAAGCATAACTCCTAAACCAAACATACATGTCTAATAATGCACGTATTAATGTATCTTTGTGAGTTGTACTAGAAACATGTGCTTCTGTGAGGTTTGCAAACACAAACATTTGTTTTTTTTTAACTTAATATGACAGTAATGTTCTTAGAATCCTAAGATAATGTGTTGGAAGCAATAAAAAATATTCAAGCATAACTCCTAAACCTAACATGTAATATGTATAATTTGTGAGTTTTACTGGTAATGTGCTTTTGTAACGTTTGCAAACACAATTTTTTTTTTTACTCAACACGACAGTAATGTTTTTAGAAGTATGAGATAATGCGATTGAAACCATAAAAAATGTCTTCAAGCATAACTCCTAAACCTAACATACATGTCCAATAATGTTTGTATTAATGTATCTTTGTTAGTTGTACTAGAAACATGTGCTTTTGTGAGGTTTGCAAACACAAACATTTTTTTTTAACTTAATATGACACTAATGTTCTTAGAATCCTAAGATAATGTGTTAGAAGCAATAAAAAAATATTCAAGCATAACTCCTAAACCTAACATGTAATATGTCTAATTTGTGCGTTTTACTAGAAACATGTGCTTTTGTAAGGTTTGCAAACACTATTTTTTTTACTCAACATGACAGTAATGTTTTTAGAAGTCTGAGATAATGCAATTGAAACCATAAAAAATGTCTTCAAGCATAACTCCTAAACCAAACATACATGTCTAATAATGCACGTATTAATGTATCTTTGTGAGTTGTACTAGAAACATGTGCTTCTGTGAGGTTTGCAAACACAAACATTTGTTTTTTTTTAACTTAATATGACAGTAATGTTCTTAGAATCCTAAGATAATGTGTTGGAAGCAATAAAAAATATTCAAGCATAACTCCTAAACCTAACATGTAATATGTCTAATTTGTACGTTTTACTAGAAACATGTGCTTTTGTATGGTTTGCAAACTACATTTTTTTTTACTCAATAGGACAGTAATGTCCTATTTTATTGCTGCAATGAAATTGAAGCAATAAAATTAAATATTCATGAATTATTCCTAAACCCAACATGCAATATGTCTAATAATGCCTGTATTGATGTAACTTTGTGAGTTGTACTAGAAACATGTGCCTATGTTAGGTTTGCAAACACAAAAAATAGTTTTTACTCAACATGACAGTAATGTTCTTAGAATCCTAAGATAATGCGTTGGAAGCAATAAAAAATGTCTTCAAGCATAACTCCTAAACCTAACATACATGTCTAATAATGTCAGTACTAAAGTATATATGTGACTTTTACTAGAAATGTGCTTTTGTAAGGTTTGCAAACACAAAAATTATTGTTTCACTCAACAGTAATGTTCTTAGAATCCTGAGATAATGTGATTGAAGCAATAAAGTAGTTTTTCCAGCATAACTCCGAAACCAAACATAATGCATGTATTAATGTCTTTGTGAGTTTTACTAGAAATGTGTGTTTTTGTAAGGTTTGCAAACACAAAAATGTGTTTTTTTACTCAACATGAAAGTAATGTTCTAAGAAGTCTGAGATAATGCGATTAAACTAATAAAAAATGTCTTCAAGCTTAACTCCTAAACCAAACATACATGTCTAATAATACCGTAATAATGTATATTTGTTAGTTTTACCAGAAAACACGTGCTTTTGTAAGGTTTGCAAACACAAAAAAGAGTTGTTTTTTACCCAATATGACAGTAATGTTCTTAGAAGTGTGACATAATGTTATTGAAGCAATAAAAAATTTCTTCAATAATGCACGTATTATGGTATCTCTGTGAGTTGTAGTAGAAAAGTGCTTTTGTAAGGTTTGCAAACACAAAAATTTGTTTTTTTACCCAACATGACAGTAATGTTCTTTGAATCCTAAGATAATGTGTTGGAAGCAAAAACTAAAAATAATATTCAAGCATAACTCCTAAACCTAGCGTGTAATACGTCTAATTTATGAGTTTTACAAGAAACATGTGCTTTTGTAAGGTTTGCAAACACAAATTGTGTGTTTTTTTAATGTCATATGACAGTAATGGTCTTAGAATCCTGAGATAATGCGTTGGAAGCAAAACAAAAATAAAAAATTCAAGTATAACTCCTAAACCTAACATGTAATATGTCTAATTTGTGAGTTTGACTAGAAACATGTGCTTTTGTAAGGTTTGCAAACACAAAAATTAGTTTTTTTACCCAACATGACAGTAATGTTCTTTGAATCCTAAGATAATGTGTTAGAGCAAAAAATAATAATAATATTCAAGCATAACTCCTAAACCTAGCGTGTAATATGTCTAATTTATGAGTTTTACTAGAAACATGTGCTTTTGTAAGGTTTGCAAACACAAAATGTGTGTTTTTTTAATGTAATATGACAGTAATGGTCTTAGAATTCTGAGATAATGCGTTGGAAGCAAAACAAAAATAAAAAATTCAAGTATAACTCCTAAACCTAACATGTAATATGTCTAATTTGTGAGTTTGACTAGAAACATGTGCTTTTGTAAGGTTTGCAAACACAAAAATTAGTTTTTTTACCCAACATGACAGTAATGTTCTTTGAATCCTAAGATAATGTGTTAGAGCAAAAAATAATAATAATATTCAAGCATAACTCCTAAACCTAGCGTGTAATATGTCTAATTTATGAGTTTTACTAGAAACATGTGCTTTTGTAAGGTTTGCAAACACAAAATGTGTATTTTTTTAATGTAATATGACAGTAATGGTCTTAGAATCCTGAGATAATGTGTTGGAAGCAAAACAAAAGTAAAAAATTCAAGTATAACTCCTAAATCTAGCATGTAATATGTCTAATTTGTGAGTTTTACTAGAAACATGTGCTTTTGTAAGGTTTGCAAACACAAAAATTTGTTTTTTTACTCAACATGACAGTAATGTTCTTTGAATCCTAAGATAATGTGTTGGAAGCAAAAAATAATAATAATATTCAAGCATAACTCCTAAACTTAGCGTGTAATATGTCTAACTTATGAGTTTTACTAGAAACATGTGCTTTTGTAAGGTTTGCAAACACAAAATGTGTGTTTTTTTAATGTAATATGACAGTAATGGTCTTAGAATCCTGAGATAATGTGTTGGAAGCAAAACAAAAGTAAAAAATTCAAGTATAACTCCTAAACCTAGCATGTAATATGTCTAATTTGTGAGTTTTACTAGAAACATGTGCTTTTGTAAGGTTTGCAAACAAAAATTTGTTTTTTTACTCAACATGACAGTAATGTTCTTTGAATCCTAAGATAATGTGTTGGAAGCAAAAACTAAAAATAATATTCAAGCATAACTCCTAAACCTAACGTGTAATATGTCTAATTTACGAGTTTTACTAGAAACATGTGCTTTTGTAAGGTTTGCAAACACAAATTGTGTGTTTTTTTAGTGTAATATGACAGTAATGGTCTTAGAATCCTGAGATAATGCGTTGGAAGCAAAACAAAAATAAAAAATTCAAGTATAACTCCTAAACCTAGCATGTAATATATCTAATTTGTGAGTTTTACTAGAAAACTGTGCTTTTGTAAGGTTTGCAAACACAAAATGTGTGTTTTTTTTTATGTAATATGACAGTAATGGTCTTAAAATCCTGAAATAATGCATTGGAAGCAGAAAAAAAAATAAAAAATTCAAGTATAACTCCTAAACCTAGCATGTAATATGTCTAATTTGTGAGTTTTACTGGAAACATGTGCTTTTGTATGGTTTGCAAACACAAAATGTGTGTTTTTTTAATGTAATATGACAGTAATGGTCTTAGAATCCTGAGATAATGCGTTGGAAGCAGAAAAAAAATAAAATAAATTCAAGTATAACTCTTAAACCTAGCATGTAATATGTCTAATTTGTGAGTTTTACTAGAAACATGTGCTTTTGTAAGGTTTGCAAACACAAAATTAGTTGTTTTTTTGAATCAATATGACAGTAATGTTCTTAGAATCCTGAGATAATGTGTTAGAAGCAATAAAATAGTTTTTCAAGCATAACTCCTAAACCTACCGTGTAATATGTCTAATTTATGAGTTTTACTAGAAACACATGCTTTTGTAAGGTTTGCAAACACAAAATGTGTGTTTTTTTAATGTCATATGACAGTAATGGTCTTAAAATCCTGAGATAATGCGTTGGAAGCAAAACAAAAATAAAAAATTCAAGTATAACTCCTAAACCTAGCATGTAATATGTCTAATTTGTGAGTTTTACTAGAAACATGTGCTTTTGTAAAGTTTGCAAACACAAATTGTGTGTTTTTTTTAATGTAATATGACAGTAATGGTCTTAGAATCCTGAGATAATGCGTTGGAAGCCAAAAATAATAATAATATTCAAGCATAACTCCTAAACCTAGTGTGTAATATGTCTAATTTATGAGTTTTACAAGAAACATGTGCTTTTATAAGGTTTGCAAACACAAATTGGGTGTTTTTTTTAATGTAATATGACAGTAATGGTCTTAGAATCCTGAAATAATGCGTTGGAAGCTAAACAAAAAAAAAAAATTCAAGTATAACTCCTAAACTTAGCATGTAATATGTCTAATTTGTGAGTTTTACTAGAAACATGTGCTTTTGTAAGGTTTGCAAACACAAATTGTATGTTTTTTTTAATGTAATATGACAGTAATGGTCTTAGAATCCTGAGATAATGCGTTGGAAGCAAAACAAAAATAAAAAATTCAAGTATAACTCCTAAACCTAGCGTGTAATATGTCTAATTTGTGAGTTTTACTAGAAAACTGTGCTTTTGTATGGTTTGCAAACACAAAATTAGTTGTTTTTTTTAATCAATATGACAGTAATGTTCTTAGAATCCTGAGATAATGCGATTGAAGCAATAAAAAATGTCTTCAAGCATAACTCCTAAACCTAACATGTAATATGTCTAATTTGTGAGTTTTACTGGTAACGTGCTTTTGTAAGGTTTGCAAACACTATTTTTTTTTTACTCAACATGACAGTAATTTTTTTAGAAGTCTGAGATAATGCGATTGAAACCATAAAAAATGTCTTCAAGCATAACTCCTAAACCTAACATACATGTCTAATACTGCCTGTAATAATGTATCTTTTTGAGTTTTGCTAGAAATATGTGCTTTTGTGAGGTTTGCAAACACTATTTTTTTTTTATTCAATGACAGTAATGTTCTTAGAATCCTGAGATAATGCGTTGGAAGCAAAAAAAATATAAAAAAATATTCAAGCATACCTCCTAAACCTAACATGTAATATGTATAATTTGTGAGTTTTACTGGTAATGTGCTTTTGTAAGGTTTGCAAACACTATTTTTTTTCTACTCAACATGACAGTAATGTTTTTAGAAGTCTGAGATAATGCGATTGAAACAATAAAAAATGTCTTCAAGCATAACTCCTAAACCTAACATACATGTCCAATAATGTTTTTATTAATGTATCTTTGTTAGTTGTACTAGAAATATGTGCTTTTGTGAGGTTTGCAAACACGAACATTTGTTTTTTTTAACTCAATATGACAGTAATGTTCTTAGAATCCTAAGATAATGTGTTGGAAGCAATAAAAAATTATTCAAGCGTAACTCCTAAACCTAACATGTAATATGTCTAATTTGTGCGTTTTACTAGAAACATGTGCTTTTGTATGGTTTGCAAACACATTTTTTTTACTCAATATGACTATAATGTTCTTAGAAGTCTGGGATAATAAGATTGAAGCAATAAAAAATGTCTTTAAGCATAACTCCTAAACCTAACATACATATCTAATAGTGCCTTTAATAATGTATCTTTTTGAGTTTTACTAGAAATATGTGCTTTTGTGAGGTTTGCAAACACAATTTTTTTTTTTACTCAATGACAGTAATGTTCTTAGAATCCTGAGATAATGCGTTGGAAGCAAAACAAAAATAAAAAATTCAAGTATAACTCCTAAACCTAGCATGTAATATGTCTAATTTGTGAGTTTTACTAGAAACATGTGCTTTTGTATGGTTTGCAAACACAAAATTAGTTGTTTTTTTGAATCAATATGACAGTAATGTTCTTTGAATCCTGAAACAATGCGATTGAAGCAATAAAATAGTTTTTCAAGCATAATTCCTCAACCAAACATGCAATAAGTCCAACATCCAGCCCTTTGTGCCTGTGTTCCTGTGCCACTTATGGACTTTGAAGACGGTGAAACATTACACACACTGTTTATGTCCGTGGATGCATGCTAATGACGCGTCGGTGCTGACTCTCTCCTTTTTCACGACAGGCATGCTTGCGTGGGCTAATGACTCTTTCTGTAACGCTCGTGTCCCTGCAGCAAGCGCAAAGAGTCGGAGCCAGGAACCAAGAGTCTGTTGAGCAACGCAGAGATGATGGCTCATCACCCTACTGACCCTGTGGAGATGAGACGCATCAACTTCCAGACTCCAGGTGAGAACATGCACTCGACGTTGGGAAATAATGTTAGATGTAAATATAAACAGAATAAAATGATTTGCAAATCCTTTTCAACCCATATTCAGTTGAATATGCTACAAAGACAACATATTTATAGTTAAAACTGATAAACATTTTCTTTTTTGCAAATCATTAACTTTAGAATTTGATGCCAGCAACACGTGACGAAGAAGTTGGGAAAGGTGGCAATAAATACTGATAAAGTTGAGGAATGCTCATCAAACGCTTATTTGGAACATCCCACAGGTGTGCAGGCTATTTGGGAACAGGTGGGTGCCATGATTGGGTATAAAAACAGCTTCCCCAAAAAAATGCTCAGTCTTTCACAAGAAAGGATGGGGCGAGGTACACCCCTTTGTCCACAACTGCGTGAGCAAATAGTCAAACAGTTTAAGAACAACATTTCTCAAAGTAAAAATGCAAGAAATTTTGGGATTTCAACATCTACGCTCCATAATATCATCAAAAGGTTCAGAGAATCTGGAGAAATCACTCCACGTAAGCGGCATGGCTGGAAACCAACATTGAATGACCGTGACCTTCCATCCCTCAGACGGCACTGTATCAAAAACCGACATCAATCTCTAAAGGATATCACCACATGGGCTCAGGAATACTTCAGAAAACCACTGATAATAAATACAGTTCGTCGCTACATCTGTAAGTGCAGGTTAAAGCACTAATATGCAAAGCGAAAGCCGTTTATCAACAACATCCAGAAACGCCGCCAGCTTCTCTGGGCCCGAGATCATTTAAGATTGACTTATGCAAAGTGGAACAGTGTTCTGTGGTCTGACGAGTCCACATTTCAAATTAGTTTTGGAAATATTCGACATCGTGTCATCCGGACCAAAGGGGAAGCGAACCATCCAGACTGTTATCGACGCAAAGTTCAAAAGCCAGCATGTGTGATGGTATGGGGGTGCATTAGTGCCCAAGGCATGGGTAACTTACACATCTGTGAAGGCACCATTAATGCTGGAAGGTACATACAGCTTTTGGAACAACATATGCTGCCATCTTTTTCATGGACGCCCCTGCTTATTTCAGCAAGACAATGCCAAGCCACATTCAGCATGTGTTACAACAGCGTGGCTTCGTAAAAAAAAAGAGTGCGGGTACTTTCCTGGCCAGCCTGCAGTCCAGACCTGTCTCCCATGGAAAATGTGTGGCGCATTATGAAGCATAAAATAGAGACTGTTGAAGGACTGAAGCTCAACATAAAACAAGAATGGGAAAGAATTCCACTTTCAAAGCTTCAACAATTAGTTTCCTCAGTTCCCAAACGTTTATCGAGTGTTGTTAAAAGAAAAGGTGATGTAACACAGTGGTGAACATGCCCTTTCCCAACTACTTTGGCACGTGTTGCAGCCATGAAATTCTAACTTAATTATTATTTGCAAAAAATAAATATAGTTTAAGAGATTGAACATCAAATATGTTGTCTTTGTAGCATATTCAACTGAATATGGGTTGAAAAGGATTTGCAAATCATTGTATTCCGTTTATATTTACATCAAACACAATTTCCCAACTCATATGGAAACGGGGTTTGTAGTTTTGGATTCCCTCAGTTCCTGTTTTTGTGCACCCTGGTTTGTTTTTAGTTACCATGGGTGCTCTTTGTTCCCACCTGTCTCTGATTAGTGCTCGGGATGCTCACCTGTTTCCCGAGCACTAATCACAGGGACTATTTAAGCCTGGTTAGTCGCCCTGCCTTCATTGTTTGCTTCATGCAACGAGTGACGTGAGTACTCCTTGTCTTTTTTGTGGTAGCCTCAGCTTCCAGTGCGATCGGTGTTTTTGTTCCGTCGGCGGGTTTCCTGTTTGGTAACTTGTTCGAGTTTTTGAGAATAAATCACGTTCCTACCTGCACGTCCTGTCCGGAATGGTTGGTTTGCATCCCGGGGGAACAAACCTTGCAGCAATTATTGAACAATTTCTTCCCCGAACATATCACTCCAAAATGCATCAAATCCTTCCAAACGCAAGCTGTTTTGTTTTGGTTTTTTGTTCCCCGCTTCGGAAATCCAAATTTCATCCACACTCCAACCCTTAAGCTGGAGTTTTTGAAAACCTCCACGTTTTTAGGAACAAAAACCTGTGTGCAAAACATCGAAAAATAGGCATGGTTGAAATAGTATCTGAGTTCATGTGGACGTAGTGTTAAAGTGAAGTGAATTATATTTATATAGCGCTTTTCTCAAGTGACTCAAAGCACTTAGTGAAACCCAATATCTAAGTTACATATAAACCAGTGTGGGTGGCACTGGGAGCAGGTGGGTAAAGTGTCTTGCCCAAGGACGCAACGGCAGTGACTAGGATGTCAGAAGCGGGAATCGAACCTGCAACCCTAAAGTTGCTGGCACGGCCACTCTACCAACCGAGCTATGCCGCAAGAACAGTGTGGAGGGGGGGTGTGGCCTGCGGGTCTGCTGTCGAAGACAGCGACGGGTGCGTAGATGGCCCAGGCGGGCCTTGTTATCTAATCATCTGTCGTCTTCATTAGCAGCAGCCGTGATGAGACGAGTAGTTGGAGTTGCTGCTGAGCGGACGCAGGAGAAAAAGTCAGTTTGCTGGAAAGCAAAGGACTTTGCACTCCATCCATCCATTTTCTACCACTTATTCAATTTTGGGATCGTGGGGGGCGCTGGTGCCTATCTCAGCTACAATCAGGTGGACAAGTCGCCACCTCATCGCAGGGCCAACACAGATAGACAGACAACATTCACACACTCGGGACCATTTAGTGTTGCCAATCAACCTGTACCCAGGTGCATGTCTTTGGAGGTGGGTGGGGCTTATCCCCAGGTGCATGTCTTTGGAGGTGGGAGGGGCTTATCCCCAGGTGCATGTCTTTGGACATGGGAGGGGCCTATCCCCGGGTGCATGTCTTTGGAGGTGGGAGGGGCTTATCCCCGGGTGCATGTCTTTGGAGGTGGGAGGGGCTTATCCTCAGGTGCATGTCTTTGGACGTGGGAGGGGCTTATCCCCAGGTGCATGTCTTTGGAGGTGGGAGGGGCCTATCCCCAGGTGCATGTCTTTGGAGGTGGGAGGAAGCCAGAGTACCCGGAGGGAACCCAGGCATAGACATCACGGGGAGGACTTACAAATTCTACACAGAAAGATCCTGAACCCTGACTACTCAGGACCTTCGTATTGTGAGGCGGACGCACTAACCCCTCTACCACCGTGCTGCCCAAGACTTTCTACTATTATATGAAAATAAAACAGTTATACCCGAAATTCCTGGCTGTCCTGGCAGTGTGTGGTGGTCTGAAGAACCCACTAGAGGGCAACCATTTACAGTGAAGAAAGGTGGAGCGCCATCCTTGCAATGGCCCGAATCGACCGGGCTGTGTTATTCTACAGGAGCTCAGAACATTCGGAGGGAGATTGCTCTTGCTTGTGAGTGCTAACCCAAGGCTGCCCTCGCCGGTGACTTCAGTTGTCGCTACCCTTCACCAGCTCACCAATAAGCTTGGACCCTGGAGGATCCGCCCGGCCACCTTCCATGCCGTACAGAAACTGCTGAGTCAGAGCAGTGTGGGGGAGAAAAGGAAAAAAATAATACTCTCCACCCACATTCCACACGACAGCTCCTGGGAATAGACGGAAATGAGAGAAATCCCGCTCAGAAGTCCTTGAACATTGAATCTAGAAGGAGGTTTAAAGGTGAAACCCGGCACGAGTGACTCATTGTTGACGTGGATCCAGCCAGGTGGGAACCAACTGTTTAGAAACAACGTGGCTTCCTTTGCTCCAAACACCACCAGTCTGTTCAAGACCTCCATGCAGAGTCCGGAAGAAGAAGAAGAAGGTTCAAGTGGATATTCACGGATGTATAGTCCTGTCCTGTGGACCAGCCCTGTACTCTGGGCAGGGTCCTTGAGGGTGCATGGGAGTTTGCCCAACCAGTCTACATGGGCTTTGTGGACTTGGAGAAGGCATTGGACCGTGTCCCTCGGGAAGTCCTTTGAGGAGTGCTCAGATAGTATGGGGTACCGGACTGTCTGATTGTGGTGGTTCGCTCCCTGTATGATCAGTGCCAGAGCTTGGTCCGCATTGCCGGCAGTAAGTCGGACCTGTTTTTAATAAGGGTTGGACTCCCCAAGGCTGCCCTTTGTCACCCATTCTGTTCATAACTTTTATGGAGAGATTTTCTAGGCGCAGTCAAGGCGTTGAGGGGATCCGGTTTGGTGACTGCAGGATTAGGTCTCTGCTTTTTGCAGACGATGTGGTCCTGATGGCTTCAGTCTACATGTGCTTTGTGGACTTGGAGAAGGCATTGGACCGTGTCCCTCGGGAAGTCATGTGGGGAGTGCTCACAGAGTATGGGGTATCGGACTGTCTGATTGTGGCGGTCCGCTCCCGGTATGATCAGTGTCAGAGCTTGGTCCGCATTGCCGGCAGTAAGTCGGACCTGTTTTTAGTAAGGGTTGGACCCCCCAAGGCTGCCCTTTGTCACCCATTTTGTTCATAACTTTTATGGACATAATTTCTAGGCGCAGTCAAGGCGTTGAGGGGTTCCGGTTTGGTGACTGCAGGATTAGGTCCCTGCTTTTTGCAGATGATGTGGTCCTGATGGCTTCAGTCTACATGTGCTTTGTGGACTTGGAGAAGGCATTGGACCGTGTCCCTCGGGAAGTCATGTGGGGAGTGCTCACAGAGTATGGGGTATCGGACTGTCTGATTGTGGCGGTCCACTCCCTGTATGATCAGTGTCAGAGCTTGGTCCGCATTGCCGGCGGTAAGTCGGACCCGTTTCCAGTGAGGGTCGGACTCCGCCAAGGCTACCCTTTGTCACCCATTCTGTTCACAACTTTTATGGACAGATTTTGTAGGCGCAGTCAAGGCGTTGAGGGGATTTGCAGGATTAGGTCTCTGCTTTTTGCAGACGATGTGGTCCTGATGGCTTCATCTGGCCAGGATCTTCAGCTCTCACTGGATCTGTTCGCAGCCGAGTGTGAAGTGACTGGGAAGGGAATCAGCACCTCCAAGTCCGAGTCCATGGTTCTCGCCCGGGAAAGGGTGGAGTGCCATCTCCGGGTTGGGGAGGAGAACTTGTCCCAAGTGGAGAAGTTCAAGTACCTGGGAGTCTTGTTCACGAGTGAGGGAAGGGTGGATCGTGAGATCGACAGGCGGATCGGTGCGGCGTCTTCAGTAATGCGGACGCTGTATCGATCCGTTGTGGTGAAGAAGGAGCTGAGCCGGAAGGCAGAGCTCTCAATTT
>NC_084624.1:6789867-6832367 GCF_033978795.1 Nerophis ophidion
CCCCATACCATCACAGATGCTGGCTTTTCAACTTTGCGTCGATAACAGTCTGGATGGTTCGCGAGTCCACATTTCAAATTGTTTTGGGAAATATTCGACATCGTGTCATCCGGACCAAAGGGGAAGCGAACCATCCAGACTGTTATCGACGCAAAGTTCAAAAGCCAGCATGTGTGATGGTATGGGGGTGCATTAGTGCCCAAGGCATGGGTAACTTACACATCTGTGAAGGCACCATTGATGCTGAAAGGTACATACAGGTTTTGGAACAACATATGCTGCCATCTAAGCGCCGTCTTTTTCATGACGCCCCTGATTATTTCAGCAAGACAATGCCAAGCCACATTCAGCACGTGTTACAACAGCGTGGCTTTGTAGTAAAAGATTGCAGATACTTTTCTGGCCCACCTGCAGTCCAGACCTGTCTCCCATGGAAAATGTGTGGCGCATTATGAAGCGTAAAATACGACAGCAGAGACCCCGGACTGTTAAACGACTAAAGTTCTACATAAAACAAGAATGGGAAAGAATTCCACTTTCAAAACTTCAACAATTAGTTTCCTCAGTTCCCAAACGTTTATTGAGTGTTGTTAAAAGAAAAGGTGATGTAACACAGTGGTGAACATGCCCTTTCCCAACTACTTTGGCACATGTTGCAGCCATGAAATTCTAACTTAATTATTATTTGCAAAAAAAAAAAAGAAACTTTATGAGTTTGAACATCAAATATGTTGTCTTTGTAGCATATTCAACTGAATATGGGTTGAAAAGGATTTGCAAATCATTGTATTCTGTTTATATTTACATCTAACATAATTTCCCAACTCATATGGAAACGGGGTTTGTACTTAGATTTCCGTTTTTGCAGCGTGAGAGATGGGCCTGAAGTTGGGAAGAACAGAGGGCTGGAGGGTGGACAAAATACGTACTATTCAATAGAACCTAGTGTGCACTTCTTTCTGCAGTACAATGTGAATAGTATCCGTCTGGAGGACTTAGTGGTCAGTCCAAGGAGTCCGAGGAGATTTGACCGCTGAAGCAGTGCGTGTCTCGGCGGCCTACTTGCAGAACGCACAAACCAGGCCAACCCCGGCTTTTAAGTCCACTGTCACTTTCCAGAAAGTCATGAATCATTGCATCAGAGAGGATTGTGTTTTGATACGCTCTAATAAAATATTACGATGGACGGTACAGGAAGCAGCGCTAAGATCAACATGGATGACGCATCTGAATCCATCGTTAGCAATTAGTCATAAGTGTCCGCAGAATGATTTACCCTGAATCCAGACTGGAAGGTTTCACAGAGATTGTTAGACGCTAAGTGTTCATTTAGCTGCTCTGCAACTGTTTTTTTTCGAGGATTTTCGAGATAAAGGGAAGGTGAGACACCGGCCGGTAGTTTACCATGAGGTTAGGTCTTTTGAGCAGACAATGTTTGAATGCTAGTGCCCGAGGAAAGTGATAAGTTTATAATATTTAGCACTGATGGACCTAATGATACAAAAAGCTCCTTGATATGTTTCTCAGGAAGTGGGTCAAGTAAACATGTTGTTTGTTTTATTCCATTTACACACCGTAGCAGTTCCTCTAATGTCGTTTCGTCAAAAAGAGATGGACTATTTTGGAGGGCAGTATCGATGGGATATACTGTGTTACCAAAACCTGGTTGTAGCTGGGACGCATTGTCTTTAATCTCCTTTCTAATGACTTAACGAGCAGGATCGTTACAAAAGGCACGTTTCTCCAATCAAATAAAACAATATAATGTAATCAGAATACATTTGTAATTTTACCAAATTTATTGTTTGTTTTATTGCAAAAAATCATAAACATGGGAGTAGGGTTGTCCCTATACCAATATTTTGGTACTGTTACCAGAATGTGTTTTGGTACTTTTTGACACTTGTTGATACTTTTCTAAATAAAAGGGAGCACAAAAAATGTCATTATTTGAACAAAAAAATGTTAGTGTACATAAAACATACGTTTATTATTGCAATTTATTCCTTAAATAAAATGTAGAACATACTAGTCTTTTAGTAGTAAGTAAACAAACAAAGACTCCTAACTAGTCTGCGGACGTATGCAATAATAATAATAATAATAATAACGAATTACATTTGTAACGCAATTTACACGTGTTAAAAAACTCAAAGTGCTACAAAGTGTAAAAAAAAAAAAAAAAAAAATAGAAAGTTAGAACATTTAATTAAGAAAAAGATAGAAATGAAAACATAAAACATAAAAGCATGAAAGCAATATTATGTTGTCGACATTAACAGGGACAAACTGTAACAATGAATTATTAATCTACTTGTTCATTTACTGTTTATATCTGCTTATTTTCTGTCTGTTAAAATGTAATCATCACTTATTCCTCTCTTCTGTGATACTTAACATCAGTTTTGGATGATACCACACATTTAGTTATCGATCCGATTTCGAGTAGCTGCAGGATCATACAATAAAATATAATACCTAATAAACCAATAATAATATGGTTTAAAAAATTCTGATGTAAAGGGTAGGTGTCGCCCTGTTTTCTGTTTTAACATGTTCTATCTACACTTCTGTTCAAATGTAATAATCACTTATTCTTCTCTTTTTTGATACCACACATTAATTTTGGATGATACCACACATTTAGGTATCAATCCGATTTCAAGTAGTTGCAGGATCATACAATAAAATATAATACCTAATAAACCAATAATAATATGGTTTAAAAAATTCTGATGTAAAGGGTAGGTGTCGCCCTCTTTTCTGTTTTAACATGTTCTATCTACACTTCTGTTCAAATGTAATAATCACTTATTCTTCTCTTCTTTGATACCACACATTAATTTTGGACGACACCACATATTTAGGTATCAATCCGATTTCAAGTAGTTGAAGGATCATACAATAGAATATAATACTTAATAAACCAATAATAATATGGTTTAAAAAATTCTGATGTAAAGGGTAGGTCTCGCCCTGTTTTCTGTTTTAACATGTTATATCTACACTTCTGTTAAAATGTAATAATCACGTATTCTTCTCTTCTTTGATACCACACATTAGTTTTGAATGATACCACACATTTAGGTATCAATCCGATACCAAGTAGTTGCAGGATCATACAATAAAATGTAATACCTAATAAACCTACAATAATATGGTTAAAAAATACTGATGTAAAGGGTAGGTGTCACCCTGTTTTCTGTTTTAACATGTTCTATCCACACTTCTGTTCAAATGTAATAATCACTTATTCTTCTCTTCTCTGATACCACACATTAATTTTGAATGATACCACACATTTAGGTATTAATCCGATACCAAGTAGTTACAGAATCATACAATAAAATATAATACCTAATAAACCAATAATAATATGGTTTAAAAAATTCTGATGTAAAGGGTAGGTGTCGCCCTGTTTTCTGTTTTAACATGTTCTATCTACACTTCTGTTCAAATGTAATAATCACTTATTCTTCTCTTCTTTGATACCACACACTAATTTTGGATGATACAACACGTTTAGGTATCGATCCGATGATACCAAGTAGCTACAGGATCATGCATTGGTCATATTCAAAGTCCTCATGTGTCCAGGGACATATTTACTGACATTATAAACATAATATGAATTTCTAAAAAAGGAAAAAAAGATTTTGTGACGATAAAAAATATCGATGTAATCATAGTAGCATCATTACATGACATTTGTTTACATTCAGGAGCGCTAGCTTGCTCTTAGCAATGAGCTACTGTATCCTGTGTAGTGAAGCATGTTTAGCTATCCCTTGTCCTGCAGTGATATTGCTACTTTATTTGTCGCCACAAAAGGCCAGGATTAGTGATTTAGAACTAGCTAAGGATGGATGTAGCCGCTAGCTAGCCAGCCAGCCATGTCTCAAAGCAGCTCTTCTTGAGGGTGTTTCAGTGTTATAACTTCACCTTTATCTTTACTTTTTACACCAAAACGCGTCCGTATTCCCTTTTCTGTCTGCACACTGTGTCTGCTTGTAAGTACTCTGTGTGTGTGCACTGCCGAACGTGCTCCTCTGCTTGTAAAATTGGCAATGTCAAGACGTGACGATGCCCTGTCATGGTTGTTAAAAAATAAAAAATAATTTAAATGGCGAACCAATACTTTTCAAACAAAGTATAGTACCGTTTTTGATTCATTAGTACCACGATACTACACTAGTACCGGTACTACCTTACATGGGAGTAAATAAAGTCTAATATCTTACTGTATTATAGGCTAAATAAACAAAATTAAATGTTTTGACCTCTTATTTTTATTTGAACAATTTGTATTTTGTCGTACGATATGAAAAGTATCATATTTGATCAGATTTCTCTTCCTGGTCACATGGCCACGTGTTGCTAGGCAGATTCTGCTGAGTAGAGGAGCTGCTCTGCATTCACTAGAAAACCACCTTTTTAATCCCTCCAAACATTTACGAATACAGCATGAATGACGGACGTCTGCTTCCTGTCTTGATGCCAGAGCGGCAGCAGCGAACGGCGAGAAGTGCGGCAGTTCCAGTTCACCGCTTGGCCGGACCACGGCGTTCCAGAGTACCCCACCCCTTTCCTCAACTTCCTGCGCAGGGTCAAGACCTGCAACCCTCCGGACGCCGGTCCTATCATCGCACACTGCAGGTACAGAACCACACACCACGACCTCCGGTGATTCCGTCCTAGCGTTTCACATCCGCCATCTGCTGGTTCAAAAAAGTCACTACATTTGGACGGCTTGAAATAAAATTCATAGTTACCAGATACATTTCAATGACAGTAAAAAAAAATTTCACGGGCGATGAACTTTTGACTTTGTCCCTCGGCCCGTGCCGTAGCGGGGGGGGGGGACTTGGCTGCTACTGATGAGCCACAAGCGGGCAAAAATGGACAAAAGAAAGTCAACCTTTTGGAAATATCCGGTTCAAAGCCATAAAAAGTTGTGCCCCCGACAAGAAAATACTATTTTTCGACATAAATAGAGACGCCTGCTGCGCGCGTCGTTCATAGGTGGGTGGTGCTTCACTTCCCTGTTCAGGTGCAGTGATGACATAACATTTAGATTGTTACTGTGACTGATTCAGTAAGTAAGATGACATAAGTGATAACATAAAATTTAGATTGTTAGTTACTGATTTAGCAAGTAAGATGACATAAGTAATAACATAACATTTAGATTCTTACTGTGACTGATTCAGTAAGTAAAATGATATGAATGATAACATAACATTTAGATTGTTACTGTAACTGATTTAGTAAGATGACATAAGTGATAAAATAACATTTAGATTGTTAGTTACTGATTTAGTAAGTAAGATGACATAAGTGATAACATAACATTTAGATTGTTAGTTACTGATTTAGTAAGTAAGATGACATAAGTGATAACAGAACATATCAGTTGTTACTGTAAGTTAGATGAGGTAAGCGATAACATAACATTTAGATTGTTACTGTGACGGATTTAGTAAGTAAGATGACATAAGTGATAACATTACATTTAGATTGTTAGTTACTGATTTAGTAAGATGACATAAGTGATAACATAACATTTAGATTCTTACTGTGACTGATTCAGTAAGTAAAATGATATGAATGATAACATAACATTTAGATTGTTACTGTAACTGATTTAGTAAGATGACATAAGTGATAAAATAACATTTAGATTGTTAGTTACTGATTTAGTAAGTAAGATGACATAAGTGATAACATAACATTTAATTTGTTACTGTGATTGATTCAGTAAGTAAGATGACATAAGTGATAACATAACATTTAGATTCTTACTGTGACTGATTCAGTAAGTAAAATGACATAAGTGATAACATAACATTTAGATTGTTACTGTGACTGATTTAGTAAGATGACATAAGTGATCAAATAAAATTTTGATTGTTAGTAACTGATTTAGTAAATAAGATGACATAAGTGATAACATAACATTTAGATTGTTACTGTGACTGATTCAGTAAGTAAAATGACATAAGTGATAACATAACATTTAGATTGTTACTGTGACTGATTTAGTAAGATGACATAAGTGATGAAAAAAAATGTTGATTGTTAGTTACTGATTTAGTAAGTAAAATGACATAAGTGATAAAATAACATTTAGATTGTTAGTTACTGATTTAGTAAGTAAGATGACATAAGTGATAACATAACATTTAGATTGTTACTGTGATTGATTCAGTAAGTAAAATGACGTAAGTGATAACATAACATCTAGATTGTTAGTTACTGATTTAGTAAGTAAGAAGACATAAGTGATAACATAACATGTAGATTGTTAGTTACTGATTTAGTAAGTAAGATGACATGAGTGATAACATAACATTTAGATTGTTAGTTACTGATTCAGTATGTAAAATTACATAAGTGATAACATAACATGTAGATTGTTAGTTACTGATTTAGTAAGTAAGATGACATAAGTGATAACATAACATTTAGATTGTTATTTACTGATTAGTATGTAAAATGACATAAGTGATAACATAACATTTAGATTGTTAGTTACTGATTCAGTAAGTAAAATGACATAGGTGATAACATAACATGTAGATTGTTAGTTACTGATTTAGTAAGTAAGATGACATAAGTGATAACATAACATTTAGATTGTTAGTTACTGATTCAGTATTTTTTTTTTTTTCAAGTTTATTGTTCTTCGGTCAATGGTCAACAAAGCAAAAAAAACAGTTGTACATTCATAGATTGAAAATAAAAAGTTGTACATTCATAGATTTAAAATGATAAATGTTACAGACCGAAAGGGTTTAGGCTGAAGTTAAACACTTATTGCGCCTAACCCTATAAACAAATTCAAGTACAAAATAAACTTCCGAAAGTTATGAAAAGTCCTTTGCACAACATATTATAAATACACATTACAAACAACATGAACGTAGTTCAATTTTATACACAGTACAGGCATGTGAAATATCCCTGTGTACATATAGACCTTTGCACTAATTATATATACAATATATACAAACAATTGTACTTATATTATTATTTATATCTCATATTTAATTTTTAATTAACATTAATCATAGTATTAACTACAATGTTAATTCAAGAGTGATATATTTTTTCAAGACATTGGTCTTAAAGTGTTTTTTAAATGTGTGAGTGGAACTGGAACATTTTAAGGAATCATCCAAGCTGTTCCACAGTTGAACTCCTCTAACAGAAACACATCTACTTTTTAAGCTTGTTCTTATTTTTGCTTTCTGAGAGAAAGCTGAACCTCTGAGGTCATAGGGATTCTCTCTGGGTTTAAATCTCCCTTGTAAACACCCAGGCAGCATGTGGTTATGAGCTTTGAAAGCCACAATAGTAGTATTGAGGTCAACAAGATCGTGCAGTTTTAATGTTTTTAATTTAATGAACAGAGCATTGGTATGATCATGATAATTCACATAAGTTACAATTCTAATCGCTTTCTTTTGAAGTAAAAATATAGAGTTGATGTTTGATTTGTAATTGTTTCCCCAGATTTCAACACAATAGTTAAGATATGGGAGTATGAAAGAATTATATAACATGATAAGAGCCTTTTGATTCACAGAGTTTTTGATTTTATGTAACATAACAATATTTTTTGCCATCTTTGTCTTAAGTATATTTATGTACAGTTTCCAATTTAATTTATCATCTATATAGATTCCCAAAAAAATTTATTGAATACACCCTTTCTATCTCCATGTCATCAATTCTTATATGACGCTGTATGTTATTTTTCCTATTTCCAAAAATTATATATTTAGTTTTATTTAGGTTGATTGATAGTTTATTGGCATCAAACCATTGCTTTAGTATGTGGAGTTCGATCTCTACAGTCTCTAGGAGTTGGTCAAGGTCTTGCCCAGAACAGTACAGACTTCTATCATCAGCAAAAAGAATGCAGTTGAGTTTTTTAAGTATTTTGGAAATATCATTAATATACAGTAAAAACAATTTTGGCCCCAGTACAGAACCTTGGGGTACTCCATGTGTTATGATCTTTTTGTCTGAATCTACATTGTTCATATACACATACTGCTCTCTGCCACCAAGATAACTTTTCAACCAATCTTGAGCAAGACCTCTGACACCATACCTCTGCATTTTGTTTAAAAGTAATGTGTGATCAATGGTGTCAAAGGCCTTGCTCAGATCAATAAAAACACCAACAGCAAACTCCCTCTTATCAATTGCAGTGGTTACCTCCTCAACTAGTTCCATCACTGCCATGGAAGTGGACCTGTTAGATCGAAAACCGTATTGGTGTTCACTTAGCAAGTGATGCTTATCAATAAAACTGTCAAGTCTTGACACAAATAATTTTTCAAGGACTTTTGAAAATTGTGAGAGTAAAGAAGTAGGCCTATAGTTTGTGAACTGATGCTTATCTCCACTTTTGAAGATGGGAATGACTTTTGCCGTTTTCATTTTCTTAAAATTTAAAATGACATAAGCGATAACATAACATTTAGATTGTTAGTTACTGATTCAGTATGTAAAATGACATAAGTGATAACATAACATGTAGATTGTTAGTTACTGATTTAGTAAGTAAGATGACATAAGTGATAACATAACATTTAGATTGTTAGTTACTGATTCAGTATGTAAAATGACATAAGTGATAACATAACATGTAGATTGTTAGTTACTGATTTAGTAAGTAAAATGACATAAGTGATAACAACATTTAGATTGTTACTGTGACTGATTCAGTAAGTAAGATGATATAAGTGATAACATAACATTTAGATTATTACTGTATATAAGATGACACAAGTGATAACAACATTTAGATTGTTACTGTAACTGATTTGATAAGTAAGATGACATAAAAGCTCAACAGAAATGACGGCCGGCAGGAAGTCGAAAGGAAACTTTCTCAAACCAATCACTCATGTTTCCGGGTTCAAAACCCATTGAGACATCCAGGGCAGGTCGGGCTTCTTAAAGGGACACACACTTCGACACTTATGCAAATTTAAGGCACTAATCCGACTTTTCTATCCTGGGAGGACTCCCCGCCATTTCGGCCTTCATCCTACACACTTTAAAAAATTCTCATCTTTTTTTTTAAATTGTCTTAAATGTCTTGCACATCAGCGCCGGCGTAGGCCGCACCGGCTGCTTCATCGTCATCGACGCCATGTTGGAGCGCATCCGCCACGAGCGCAGTGCCGACATCTACGGCCACGTCACCCTGATGCGCTCGCAGAGGAACTACATGGTGCAGACCGAGGACCAGTACAGCTTCATCCACGAGGCGCTGCTGGAGGCCGTGGCCTGCGGGAACACCGAGGTGGCGGCCCGGAGTCTCTACTCCTACATGCAGAAGCTGGCCAAGGTGGAGAACGGAGAGCACGTCACCGGCATGGAGCTGGAGTTTAAGGTACTGATGGAAATACGGCCATAACCTTTCGAGTCACTTTAGGATTGTAGAGGTTGCCCTCTAGGTCGCTCTCTCTGGCTCCCACTCCTACTCCAACAACCTGTATCAACCCGGCTGCTGCTAATGAAGGTGACGGGTGATTAGATAACAAGGCCCACCTGGGCCATCTACTCACCTGTCGCTGTCTTCGAGGTCGGTCCTTGCAGGCCACGCCCCCCTCCACAAAGATCAAGTAAATGACAAACAAAATAACAAATAGCGAAATAATGAAATAACAACTAAATAGGGGTCCACAAAATAATTGATGTTTTGATCTGAATCACAATTCAAATTCGTTCTGATTCTAAAAACTAAAAAAAAAAACATCATTATTTTTAGTTTCTAATGCAGCTATTCGGCCATGCTATGGCTATGAATAGCGTCAATAGTTTCAGTTTCTTCTTCAATACTTTCATACTCCAGCCATCTGTTTCAATACATGCGTAATCTGTTGAATCGCTGAAATCCGAGCTAATGTCGCTATATCTTGCTGTGGTATTCCCATTGTTTGTTTACATTGGCAGCACTGTATGACGTCACAGGGAAATGGATAGTGGTTTCGAAGATAGCGAAAATAAGGCACTTTAAAGCTTTATTTAGGGATATTCCGAGACCGGTAACATTTTGAAAAAAAACTTCAAAAAATAAAACAAGCCACTGGGAACTGATTTGTATTGTTTTTAACCCTTTTGAAATTGTGATAATGTTCCCCTTTAAGGTTTACATCCTTTTTATCATTTTTGAAACCGATACCGATCATTTCCGTTGTTACATTTTAAAGCATTTATCGGCCGATAATATCGGTTGCCCGATATTATCGGACATCTCTAAATATTACTCCTTTAATGCGCCTTATAATCCGGTGCGCCTTATATATGAAAAAATATTTTAAAAAATTAGATAGTTCATCGGTAGTAAAATTTTGAAAAAAACTTCCAAAAATACAACAAGCTACTGGGAACTGATTTTTATTGTTTTTAACCCTTTTGAAATTGTGATAATGTTCCCCTTCAAGGTTTACGTCCTTTTAAAAAGTCATACATTATCATTTTTGAAACCGATACCGATCATTTCCGTTGTTACATTTTAAAGCATTTATCGGCCGATAATATCGGTTGCCCGATATTATCGGACATCTCTAAATATGACTCCTTTAATGCGCCTTATAATCCGGTGCGCCTTATATATGAACAAATATTTTTAAAAATTAGATAGTTCATCGGTAGTAAAATTTTGAAAAAAACTTCCAAAAATACAACAAGCTACTGGGAACTGATTTTTATTGTTTTTAACCCTTTTGAAATTGTGATAATGTTCCCCTTCAAGGTTTACGTCCTTTTAAAAAGTCATACATTATCATTTTTGAAACCGATACCGATCATTTCCGTTGTTACATTTTAAAGCATTTATCGGCCGATAATATCGGTTGCCCGATATTATCGGACATCTCTAAATATGACTCCTTTAATGCGCCTTATAATCCGGTGCGCCTTATATATGAAAAAATATTTTTAAAAATTAGATAGTTCATCGGTAGTAAAATTTTTAAAAAAACTTCGAAAAATACAACAAGCCACTGGGAACTGATTTTTATTGTTTTTAACCCTTTTGAAATTGTAATAATGTTCCCCTTTACGGTTTACGTCCTTTTAAAAAGTCATACATTATCATTTTTTAAACCGATACCGATCATTTCCGTTGT
The DNA here is from genome assembly GCF_033978795.1 of Nerophis ophidion. Taxonomy (NCBI): domain Eukaryota; kingdom Metazoa; phylum Chordata; class Actinopteri; order Syngnathiformes; family Syngnathidae; genus Nerophis; species Nerophis ophidion. The sequence goes on from NC_084624.1 coordinate 6,801,021, forward strand.
TACATTTTAAAGCATTTATCGGCCGATGCCCGATATTATCGGACATCTCTAAATATTACTCCTTTAATGCGCCTTATAATCCGGTGCACCTTATATATAAAAAAATATTTAAAAAATTAGATAGTTCATCGGTAGTGCGTCTTATAATTTGGTGCGCCCTATGTACGGAATTTACGGTAACTTAATAGGACAACCTTGTTCCGATAACATTGTCTTTATTCCAATAACTAATGATTTAAGTAGTGTCTTTGCGACTTTTTTTGATGATATTGTGGATACTTGACAAGTCCAGGGTGGGAGTGCAGTGAAGGGGAGCATATTATTCCAGATTTAATTCCTGCCTGCATGTCCTCCACACGCAGCGACTGGCCAACACCAAAGCCCACACGTCCCGCTTCGTCACCGCCAACCTGCCCTGCAACAAATTCAAGAACCGGCTCGTCAACATAATGCCATACGAGACCACCCGCGTCTGCCTCCAGCCCATCCGAGGCCTGGAGGGCTCGGACTACATCAACGCCAGCTACATCGACGGCTACAGGTACGTTTACTTCGGGAGTGGGGGGGGAGGCGACACACTAATAGGACCTGGCCGCTTGTCGTCCTGCTTATCATTTTGACGAGCGAACGGATCGGAGAGGTTTGCGCCTGTCACGTCGCATCAGCTTCAGCCCGGGCGTGCGCTCGCCCTGTCTCGCCGCACGCCGCCGTCCGTGTCATGAGATGCCAGGTAAAGATGATTCAGACTGCTTGTGCGCGCACTTTATGACTCTTTACTTCTTGAACACGCCACCAAGTGAGGACGACCTTCAAACGCACAACATATTGTAGGATCTACAAAAGCAGTGAAGTTGTAAATGCTAAAATTTTTTGCTAATAATCATGAACTTACAATTTAATGGAAGCAATTTTTACCAGTGTGTTACGTGGCATCTTCTTTTAAAGGGGAACATTATCACCAAACCTATGCAAGCGTCAATATATACCTTGATGTTGCAGAAAAAAGACCATGCCTCATCGGTCTGTTGTCGGAGGGTGTAACAACACTAACAGGGAGGGATTCAAGTTGCATCGCTGGCAAGAACTCTCCCCCGCCAGACCCCAGAAAAATGACCATGTATTTTTTTTTACCGATTTCCGAACTCTAAATGGGTGAATTTTGGCAAATTAAACGCCTTTCTGTTTATCGGTCTTTTAGCGATGACGTCAGAACGTGACGTCACCGAGGTAACACAACCGCCATATTCATTTTCACATTACAAACACCGGGTCTCAGCTCTGTTATTTTCCGTTTTTTCGACTATTTTTTTGGAACCTCGGAGACATCATGCCTCGTCGGTGTGTTGTCGGAGGGTGTAACAACACAAACAGGGAGGGATTCAAGTTGCACCGCTGGCAAGAAATCTGTCGCCAGACCCCAGAAAAATGACCATGTATTTTTTTTTACCGATTTCCGAACTCTAAATGGGTGAATTTTGGCAAATTAAACGCCTTTCTGTTTATCGGTCTTTTAGCGATGACGTCAGAACGTGACGTCACCGAGGTAACACAACCGCCATATTCATTTTCACATTACAAACACCGGGTCTCAGCTCTGTTATTTTCCGTTTTTTCGACTATTTTTCAGAACCTTGGAGACATCATGCCTCGTCGGTGTGTTGAGGGAGGGTGTAACAACACTAACAGGGAGGGATTCAAGTTGCACCGCTGGCAAGAAATCTCACGCCAGACCCCAGAAAAATGACCATGTATTTTTTTTACCGATTTCCGAACTCTAAATGGGTGAATTTTGGCGAATTAAACGCCTTTCTGTTTATCAGTCTTTTAGCGACGACGTCAGAACGTGACGTCACCGAGGTAACACACCCGCCATATTCATTTTCACATTACAAACACCGGGTCTCAGCTCTGTTATTTTCCGTTTTTTCGACTATTTTTTGGAACCTTGGAGACATCATGCCTCGTCGGTGTGTTGTCGGAGGCTGTAACAACACTAACAGGGAGGGATTCAAGTTGCACCGCTGGCAAGAAATCTTCCGCCAGACCCCAGAAAAATGACCATGTATTTTTTTTTTACCGATTTCCGAACTCTAAATGGGTGAATTTTGGCAAATTAAACGCCTTTCTGTTTATCGGTCTTTTAGCGATGACGTCAGAACGTGACGTCACCGAGGTAACACACCCGCCAAATTCATTTTCACATTACAAACACCGGGTCTCAGATCTGTTATTTTCCGTTTTTTCGACTATTTTTTTGGAACCTCGGAGACATCATGCCTCGTCGGTGTGTTGTCGGAGGGTGTAACAACACAAACGGAGGGATTCAAGTTGCACCGCTGGCAAGAAATCTGTCGCCAGACCCCAGAAAAATGACCATGTATTTTTTTTACCGATTTCCGAACTCTAAATGGATGAATTTTGGCAAATTAAACGCCTTTCTGTTTATCGGTCTTTTAGCGATGACGTCAGAACGTGACGTCACCGAGTTAACACACCCGCCATATTCATTTTCACATTACAAACACCGGGTCTCAGCTCTGTTATTTTCCGTTTTTTCGACTACTTTTCAGAACCTTGGAGACATCATGCCTCGTCGGTGTGTTGAGGGAGGGTGTAACAACACTAACAGGGAGGGATTCAAGTTGCACCGCTGGCAAGAAATCTCACGCCAGACCCCAGAAAAATGACCATGTATTTTTTTTACCGATTTCCGAACTCTAAATGGGTGAATTTTGGCGAATTAAACGCCTTTCTGTTTATCAGTCTTTTAGCGACGACGTCAGAACGTGACGTCACCGAGGTAACACACCCGCCATATTCATTTTCACATTACAAACACTGGGTCTCAGCTCTGTTATTTTCCGTTTTTTCGACTATTTTTTGGAACCTTGGAGACATCATGCCTCGTCGGTGTGTTGTCGGAGGCTGTAACAACACTAACAGGGAGGGATTCAAGTTGCACCGCTGGCAAGAAATCTTCCGCCAGACCCCAGAAAAATGACCATGTATTTTTTTTTTACCGATTTCCGAACTCTAAATGGGTGAATTTTGGCAAATTAAACGCCTTTCTGTTTATCGGTCTTTTAGCGATGACGTCAGAACGTGACGTCACCGAGGTAACACACCCGCCAAATTAATTTTCACATTACAAACACCGGGTCTCAGATCTGTTATTTTCTGTTTTTTCGACTATTTTTTGGAACCTCGGAGACATCATGCCTCATCGGTGTGTTGTCGGAGGGTGTAACAACACAAACAGGGATGGATTCAAGTTGCACCGCTGGCAAGAAATCTACCGCCAGACCCCAGAAATATGACCATGTATTTTTTTTTAACGATTTCCGAACTCTAAATGGTTGAATTTTGGCAAACTAAACGCCTTTCTGTTAATCGGTCTTTTAGCGATGACGTCAGAACGTGATGTCACCGAGGTAACACACCCGCCATTTTCATTTTCACATTACAAACACCGGGTCTCAGCTCTGTTATTTTCCGTTTTTTCGACTATTTTTTGGAACCTCGGAGACATCATGCCTCGTCGGTGTGTTGTCGGAGGGTGTAACAACACAAACGGAGGGATTCAAGTTGCACCGCTGGCAAGAAATCTGTCGCCAGACCCCAGAAAAATGACCATGTATTTTTTTTACCGATTTCCGTACTCTAAATGGGTGAATTTTGGCAAATTAAACGCCTTTCTGTTTATCGGTCTTTTAGCGATGACGTCAGAACGTGACGTCACCGAGGTAACACACCCGCCATATTCATTTTCACATTACAAACACTGGGTCTCAGCTCTGTTATTTTCCGTTTTTTCGACTATTTTTCAGAACCTTGGAGACATCATGCCTCGTCGGTGTGTTGAGGGAGGCTGTAACAACACTAACAGGGAGGGATTCAAGTTGCACCGCTGGCAAGAAATCTCACGCTAGACCCCAGAAAAATGACCATGTATTTTTTTTACCAATTTCCGAACTCTAAATGGGTGAATTTTGGCGAATTAAACGCCTTTCTGTTTATCAGTCTTTTAGCGACGACGTCAGAACGTGACGTCACCGAGGTATCACACCCGCCATATTCATTTTCACATTACAAACACCGGGTCTCAGATCTGTTATTTTCCGTTTTTTCGACTATTTTTTGGAACCCTGGAGACATCATGCCTCGTCGGTGTGTTGTCGGAGGGTGTAACAACACTAACAGGGAGGGATTCAAGTTGCACCGCTGGCAAGAAATCTTACGCCAGACCCCAGAAAAATGACCATGTATTTTTTTTACCGATTTCCGAACTCTAAATGGGTGAATTTTGGCAAATTAAACGCCTTTCTGTTTATCGGTCTTTTAGCGATGACGTCAGAACGTGACGTCACCGAGGTAACACACCCGCCATATTCATTTTCACATTATAAACACCGGGTCTCAGCTCTGTTATTTTCCATTTTTTTGACTATTTTTTTGGAACCTTGGAGACATCATGCCTAGTCGGTGTGTTGTCGGAGGGTGTAACAACACAAACAGAGAGGGATTCAAGTTGCACCACTGGCAAGAAATCTCTCGCCAGACCCCAGAAAAATGACCATGTATTTTTTCAACCGATTTCCGAACTCTAAATGGGTGAATTTTGGCAAATTAAACGCCTTTCTGTTTATCGGTCTTTTAGCGATGTCAGAACGTGACGTCACCGAGGTAACACACCCGCCATTTTCATTTTCACATTACAAACACCGTGTCTCAGCTCTGTTATTTTCCGGTTTTTCTACTATTTTTTGGAACCTTGGAGACATCATGCCTCGTCGGTGTGTTGTCGGAGGGTGTAACAACACTAACAGGGAGGGATTCAAGTTGCACCACTGGCAAGAAATCTGCCGCCAGACCCCCATTGAATGTGCCAGAGTGTCTTCACATTTGACCGGCGATGCTAAGACAGACATGGCACAGAGATGTATGGATAACCTGCAGATGCATTTGCAACCATTAAGTCAACGAAATCACTAAGGTGAGTTTTGTTGATGTTGTTGACTTATGTGCTAATCAGACATATTTGGTCACGGCATGACTGCCAGCTAATCGAAGCTAACATGCTACCCTAATCGATGCTAACATGCTATTTACGCTAGCTGTATGTACATTTGAAACTAGATACCCACATTTAATGCGAAACAAACACTTACCAATCGACGGATTTAAGTTGCTCCGGTGTCACAAGATGCGAAAGTCCTGATCGTTTGGTCCGCACATTTTACCGGCGATGCTAATAAGGCAGCCATGCTATAGGCCTCTTCATTAGGTACACCCACGCTATGGCCTAATAGCGTCAATAGCTATTCGCTCAATAGCTTCAATTTCTTCTTCAATCCGACCATCTGTTTCAATACATGCGTAATCTGTTGAATCGCTTAAGCCGCTGAAATCCGAGTCTGATTCCGAGCTAATGTCGCTATATCTTGCTGTGGTAACCGCCATGTTGTTTGTATTGGCAGCACTGCATGACGTCACAGGGAAATGGATAGTGGTTTCGAAGATAGCGAAAATAAGGCACTTTAAAGCTTTATTTAGGGATATTCCGGGACCGGTAAAATTTTGAAAAAAACTTCAAAAAATACAACAAGCCACTGGGAACTGATTTTTATTGTTTTCAACCCTTTTGAAATTGTGATAATGTTCCCCTTTAAAAACACTCAGTAAAGGTTTGGGAACTGATGAGACACATTTTTGAAGTGGAATTCTTTCCCATTCTTGTTTAAGTTGTTTTACAGTCTCCCTTCTCATATTTTAGCCTTCATATTTTCAATGAGAGACGGGTCTGGACTACAGCCAGGCCTGTCTAGTACCTGCGCTCTTTTATGACAAAGCCACGCTGTTGTTACACGTGGCTTGGCATCGTCTTGCTGAAATAAGCAGGGGCGTCCATGATAACCTTGCTGGGATCGCTCCAAAAGCTGTATGTACCTTCCAGCATTAATGGTGCCTTCACAGATGTGTAAGTTACCCATGCCTTGGGCACTAATGCACCCCCATACTGCCCCTTTGCGCCTAGAACAGTCTGCTGGTTCTTTTGCTTTTTGGTCCACAGTTTCCAAAAACAATTCTAAACATGGACTTGTCAGACCACAGAACACTTTTCCACTTTGCATCAGTCCATCTTAGTTGAGCTCGGGCCCGGTGAGGCCGGCGGCGTTTCTGGGTGTTGTTGATAAATGGCTTTGGCTTTGCATAGTGGAGTTTTAACTTGCACTTTACAGATGTAGCGACCAACTGTAGTTACTGGCAGTGGTTTTCTGAAGTGTTCCTGAGCCCTTGTGGTGATATCCTTTACACACTGTCTGTTTTTGCTACAGTTCGCCTGAAAGATCGACGGTCACGAGCATTCAATGTCGGTTTTCTGCCTTGCCGCTTACGTGCAGGGATTTTTTTCTAGATTCTCTGATCGTAATGGACACGCTGGTCAAGCAGCTTGAGCGTAGCATTAAAAGAAGTGAGAGTGAGTGTAGAGTTTGAGTAGAAAATGTGGTTATGGCTGTTCTATTTTTGGCCCCTTCCGGTCGTTCAAATAGAGAGATAGGTAATAGAGTCCCGAAAGAAGGGTTTAATAAAGATAATAAAGTCAGGGAAGAAACAAAAGTGCGTCGAAGGAAACAACTCTTAAAAATATCACTTTCAACCATGCCCGTGTCTACAGAGATAACTTTGTAAAAAATGTTGTTTGAACATTTGATTTTTGTGAGAAACTTTCCGTTATTTTCTACTATGTCAGTAGTTTTTGAGAGCAGAACTAAAGGTAAATAAATGACAATAGATCACATTAGTTTGTGTTCTTTTGTGGTTGCTATGTCTAAAATTAACTAGAATACCTTTTTGTGCAAATAAACTAACTCATGTTAAGTCAATCAGTCAGTTTATTTATATAGCCCAAAATCAAAAGTGTCTCAAAGGGCTGCATAAGCCACAACAACATCCGCGGTACAGCGCCCACATAAGGGCAAGGAAAAACTCACCCCTTTGGGACGTCGATGTGAATGACTATGTCCACTTATGTGGACACTTATACTGCCATCTGGTGGTGGCAGAAGTGTATAACATGCAATGGAATTTGGGGGGAAAAAAGTGTAAACATAAGAATGTCAGGAAACATGAAGTACACGTTTGTGTACTTATGGACTAAGTACATCATATCAAAAGATGATTCTTAGTTTTTATTCGAACTAGGGTCCAATAAGCCCAAATAACAAAGAGGAATAATTAAAAGCATGTAAACAAACAACTTGGGTCTTAAGAGGTTAATGTATTCATTTGTGCCTCAAATCTTTTCTTCTGTAAATACTGACAGTGTCAAGTGAAGGGATGATGAATGGTGGAAATATTTAATCAAATATATATTTTAAAACAGTGTATGAATCCATTTCGTCCAATGTTAAATATTTTTTAACGATCTCCTAAATATTTGCCTCTAAACTTTTCAAAAATAGGCTCAAAACTGCTGTGGCTCAGGTACATAAAGAGTAATTGGGGTATGAACCCTCACCCTAAATCTGAGGTAGTCAGAGAGGTGTTTCCCAGGTGGTATTTGGTGAAAGGAAATTGAGAAGCACTGATCTGGAACATAAGTTTTGCTAAAAAAAATGGCTGGGGAGAGGAAAGTCTGGGCTTCTCTGCTTAGGCTGCTGCCCCCGCGACCCCACCTCAGATAAGCGGAAGATGATGGATGGATGGATGGATGAAGTTGTATTTTTTTTACAAAATGTAGCTAAAAAGTTACCCACGGCCGTGTGTGTGTGTGTGTGTGTGTGTGTGTGTGTGTGTGTGTGTGTGTGTGTGTGTGTGTGTGTGTGTGTGTGTGTGTGTGTGTGTGCGTGTGTGTGCAGGCAGCAGAAAGGCTACATCGCCACCCAGGGGCCGCTGGCTGAAACCACAGAGGACTTCTGGAGGATGCTGTGGGAGCACAACTCTACCATCGTGGTCATGCTGACGAAACTCAGAGAGATGGGCCGGGTGAGCACACATCATGCTCACGCACACACACACACACACACACACAATACACATCACGTTCACACACACATATTACACATCATGCTCATACACACAATACACATCATGCTCATACACACAATACACATCACGTTCACACACACAATACACATCACGTTCACACACACAATACACATCACGTTCACACACACACATTACACTTCATGTTCACACACACAATACACATCACGTTCACACACACACATTACACTTCATGTGCACACACACAATACACATCACGTTCACACACACAATACACATCCCGTTCACACACACACATTACACATCCCGTTCACACACACACATTACACATCATGTTCACACACACAATACACATCATGCTCACACACACACAATACACGTCATGCTCACACACACACACACAATACACATCATGCTCATACACACAATACACATCATGTTCACACACACAATACACATCACGTTCACACACACAAACAATACACATCATGTTCACACACACAATACACATCATGCTCATACACACAATACACATGTTCACACACACAATACACATCACGTTCACACACACATTACACTTCATGTTCACACACACAATACACATCACGTTCACACACACAATACACATCACGTTCACACACACACATTACACTTCATGTTCACACACACAATACACATCACGTTCACACACACACATTACACTTCATGTGCACACACACAATACACATCACGTTCACACACACAATACACATCCCGTTCACACACACACATTACACATCCCGTTCACACACACACATTACACATCATGTTCACACACACAATACACATCATGCTCACACACACACAATACACGTCATGCTCACACACACACACACAATACACATCATGCTCATACACACAATACACATCATGTTCACACACACAATACACATCACGTTCACACACACAAACAATACACATCATGTTCACACACACAATACACATCATGCTCATACACACAATACACATGTTCACACACACAATACACATCACGTTCACACACACAATACACATCACGTTCACACACACATTACACTTCATGTTCACACACACAATACACATCACGTTCACACACACAATACACATCACGTTCACACACACACATTACACTTCATGTGCACACACACAATACACATCACGTTCACACACACAATACACATCCCGTTCACACACACACATTACACTTCATGTGCACACACACAATACACATCACGTTCACACACACAATACACATCCCGTTCACACACACACACATTACACATCATGTTCACACACACAATACACATCATGCTCATACACACAATACACATCATGTTCACACACACAATCCACATCATGCTCACACACACACAATACACGTCATGCTCACACACACACAATACACATCATGCTCATACACACAATACACATCATGTTCACACACACAATACACATCACGTTCGCACACACACACAATACACATCATGCTCATACACACAATACATATGCTCACACACACAATACACATCATGCTCACAAAAACAATACACGTCATGTTCACACACAATACACATCATGTTCTGACACACTATACACATCATGCTCATACACACAATACACATCATGCTCATACACACAATACACATCATATTCACACACACAATACACATCACGTTCACACACACACATATTACACATGTTCACACACAATACACATCATGTTCAGACACACAATACACATCATGCTCATACACACAATACACATCATGCTCATACACACAATACACATCATGTTCACACACACAATACACATCATGCTCATACACACAATACACATCATGCTCATACACACAATACACATCACGTTCACACACACACATATTACAAATGTTCACACACAATACACATCATGTTCAGACACACAATACACATCATGCTCATACACACAATACACATCATGTTTACACACACAATACACATGTTCACACACACAATACACGTCATGCTCACACACACAATACACATCACGTTCACACACACACAATACACATCACGTTCACACACACAATACACATCACGTTCACACACACACACACAATACACATCATGTTCACACACACAATACACATCACGTTCACACACACACACATATTACTCATCACGTTCACACACACAATACACTTCATGCTCACACACACACACATAATACACGTCATGTTCACACACAATACACATCATGTTCAGACACACAATACATATGTTCACAGTCACAATACACATCATGCTCACACACAATACACATGTTCACACACACAATACACATCATGCTCACACACACACAATACACGTCATGCTCCCACACACACAATACACATCATGTTCAGAAACACAATACACTATCATGCTCACACACAATACACATTTTCACACACACAATACACATCATGCTCACACACACACAATACACGTCATTCTCACACAAACAATACACATCATGCTCACACACACAATACACATCATGCTCACACACACAATACATGTCATGTTCACACACACACAATACACATCATGCTCACACACACAATACACATCATGTTGACACATACACAATACTTGTCATGTTCACACACACAATACACATCATGCTCACACACACACTATACACATCATGTTCACACACACGCAATACACATCATGCTCACACACACAATACACATCATGTTCTCAAACACACACTCAATACACGTCATGCTCTCACACACACACACACACACACACACACACACACACACACATCATGCTCATACACACAATACACATCATGTTCACACACACAATACACATCACATTCACACTCAAATTATACACATCATGTTCACACACATAATACAATATGGACTATATATATATATATATATATATATATATATATATATATATATATATACATATATTTGTGTGTGTGCAATTTAAAAAAAAGAAAAAAACACATTGTCATTGTGTGTGTAGAATTTTTAGGATATAAAATTATTTATTCCATTTTGGAGAAAGGCTGTAATTTAAAAAAAAATGTGGGAAAGAAAAGTTAAGCGCTCTCAATATATTCACATTGTTTCACTTGTCCACATTTTGTGTTACAACCTTTTTCCAAAATGGAATAATTGTCCTCAAAATTCTACACACAATACTGTTTTTGCAATAAATAAAAAAATTGTGTGTAAATCTTTTAGGATATAAAATACTATCTCATTTTTTATTTTGATTGCAAAATGTTTATTTTTTGGATTGTAGTTTTGAAAAGAAAGGTCTGCAAACTATAATCGTCATAATAAACCCACTGTTAAATATACTGTAGCTAAACATGGCGTTGAAGCAAAGACCAAATGGTAACAAAAGTGCTTTTGCTGTGGCGTTTCAGGAGAAGTGTCACCAGTACTGGCCAGCCGAGCGCTCGGCCAGGTACCAGTACTTTGTGGTGGACCCCATGGCCGAGTACAACATGCCCCAGTACATCCTGCGCGAGTTCAAAGTCACAGATGCCAGGGTGCGTTCCTCATTCTTTCCATGTTCTGCATCCGAAGGGCAGTGTTGACATCACCTGGACTGTGTTCCCAATCTGTCAGCGCCGTCACGCCTCGCCCTCCTGTCCACCTGCGCCGTGTCGCCTCCTTTCTGTGTGGGGGGGGAGGGCTGTCTGACAGCGTTTGTGTGTGTGACAACGTTTGTGTGTGTGACAACGTTTGTGTGTGGAGGGGTGTGTGACAGCATGTGTGTGTGACAGCGTGTGTGTGTGTGTGTGTGTGAGAGACAGCGTGTGTGTGTGACAGCGTTTGTATGTGAAGGGGTGTGTGACAGCGTGTGTGTGTGACAGCGTTTATGTGTGAAGGGATGTGTGACAGCGTTTGTGTGTGACAACGTTTGTGTGTGAAGGGGTGTGTGACAGCGTCTGTGTGTGACAGCGTCTGTGTGTCACAGCGTTTGTGTGTGAAGGGATGTGTGACAGCATGTGTGTGTGACAGCGTGTGTGTGTGTGTGAAGGGGTGTGTGACAGCGTGTGTGTGTGTGTGTGTGTGTGTGTGTGTGTGTGTGTGTGTGTGTGTGTGTGTGTGACAGTGTTTGTGTGTCAAGGGATGTGTGACAGCATTTGTGTGTGAAGGGATGTGTGACAGCGTGTGTGTGTGGAGGGGTGTGTGACAGCGTGTGTGTGTGACAGCGTTTGTGTGTGAAGGGATGTGTGACAGCGTTTGTGTGTGACAGCGTGTGTGTGTGGAGGGGTGTGTGACAGCGTGTGTGTGTGACAGCGTGTGTGTGTGGAGGGGGTGTGTGACAGCGTGTGTGTGTGTGTGTGACAAAGTTTGTGTGTGCAGGGTGTGTGACAAAGTTTGTGTGTGAAGGGGTGTGTGACAGCATGTGTGTGCGTGCATGTGTGTATGCGTGCATGTGTGTATGTGCGCGTGTGTGTGTGTGCATGTGTAAGTGCGTGCATGTGTGTATGCGTGCATGTGTGTATGTGCGCGTGTGTGTGTGTGCATTTGTATGTGCGTGCATGTGTGTGTGTGTGCGTGTGTATGTCTGTGCTTGCATGCGTGTGTGTGTGTGTGTGCGTGTGTATGTCTATGCGTGCGTGCATGCGTGTGTGTGTGTATGTCTGTGCGTGCATGCGTGTGTGTGTGTGTGTGCGTGTGTATGTCTATGCGTGCGTGCATGCGTGTGTGTGTGTATGTCTGTGCATGCATGCGTGCATGTGTGTATGTGCGCATGTGTGTGTTTGTATGTCTGTGCGTGCATGCGTGTGTGTGTGTGTGTGTGTGTGCGTGCATGTGTATGTGCGTGCGTGTGTATGTCTGTGCGTGCATGCGTGTGTGCGTGCGTGCGTGCGCCATCATAGATCATTCCAGTTAAGGCAGACGCCACATTGTATTGATCTCCATTAGAGGGAGTCAGCAAGGCTGAGCGGGGGACAAAACATGTAATATTCTCCAGAGTGGCGGACAATAGTTACAGCGGGAAGTTAACTAGCGCCGCTGATCCAGGGTCAGATAACTGTAATCATTTGACCTGTGAGTGCCACACCATACACTTAAAGGTATGTTCTAGAAGACGCTGCTGATAAATGATACTAAACTACACGACTTTTCATGTTGAAGGGCCAGATTTACTCCGACTGAAGCATCTGACACTAAATGTGCAATATGTCAAGTAGCGTGTGCTATTATGAGTGGGGGAGTGTGATCTACCAAGACTGTATGCAATTAAAAACAGGTGCAGCCTTATTTCAATGAGGATTTTGCGTGTACTAACTCGGGTTGTCCTGATACTACTTGGTATCGGATTGATACCTAAATGTGCGGTATCACCCAAAACTAATGTGTGGTATCAAAGAAAAGAAGAATAAGGGATTATTATATTTTAACAGAAGTGTAGATAGAACATGTTTGAACAGAAAACAGGGCGACACCTACCCTTTACATCAGTATTTCTTAACCACATTATTATTGTTTTATTAGGTATCATATTTTATTGTATGATTCTGCAACTACTTGGTATTATTTCGATAACCTAATGTGTGGTATCATCCAAAAGTAATGTAAAGTATCAAAGAAGAGAAAAATAAGTGATTATTACATTTTAACAGAAGTGTAGATAGAACATGTTAAAACAGAAAACAGGGCGACACCTACCCTTTACATCAGTATTTCTTAACCACATTATTATTGTTTTATTAGGTATCATATTTCATTGTATGATTCTGCAACTACTTGGTATTATTTCAATAACCTAATGTGTGGTATCATCCAAAACTAATGTAAAGTATCAAAGAAGAGAAGAATAAGTGATTATTACATTTTTAACAGAAGTGTAGATAGAACATGTTCGAACAGAAAACAGGGCGACACCTACCCTTTACATCGGTATTTCTTAACCACATTATTATTGTTTTATTCGGTATCATATTTTATTGTATGATTCTGCAACTACTTGGTATTATTTCGATAACCTAATGTGTGGTATCATCCAAAACTAATGTGTGGTATCAAAGAAGAGAAGAATAAGTTATTATTACATTTGAACAGAAGTGTAGATAGAACATGTTAAAACAGAAAACAGGGCGACACCTACCCTTTACATCAGTATTTTTTAACCACATTATTATTATGTTAAAACAGAAAATAAGCAGATATTAACAGTAAATGAACAAGTGGATTAATATTCCATTTTTTTTACAGTCTGACCCTCATAATGTGTATTAAATAATAGGTGTATAAATGACACAATATGTTACTTCAGACTAATTATGAGTCTTTGTTTGTTTACTTACTACTAAAAGACAAGTTGTCTAGTATGTTCAACATTTTATTGAAGGACTAAATGACAATAATAAACATATGTTTCATGTGTAGTGGAAAATGTCTGTCCTAGGGTTGCCTCTAAACTGATTGCATTGGGAGGGACACGACATAAGAGGACAAGTCACATTGACCAAGTGCTAGTTCTGTTGTGGGGTGATAGTTGAACATTGGACACTTACATGGGTTGTTGTACTACAATCAGGTCATCAGGGAGCGTATAAATAAGAAGGGAAGACCAAGCCTGATGTGCGCTCTTTCTTAATTCCTCATCTTTCGTCTCAGGAGACACTGTCTGTAATCATATCGATTCAATCCAACTTTGTACCATCTGATCATGAGTAAATAAACTCCTGTTACAAATTCTCTATTGTTCCTGTTTAAGATTTGAACTTTTCCACCACACAAAATTGGCGTCACGAACAGGATGACTCTTCTACTACACATGTACACTAACATGTCTTGTTCTAATAAAAGACAATAATGACATTTTTTGTGGAAAACTATAAAAACGTGATGTTAAATATAGACACCTGGTACTCTCTGCAGATGAAAAATGTAAAAAAACCATCACAGGTCAGAGTCTGACAAAGGTAGTTTTTACTTCCATGACCAGACTCTTTGTGTTCCTTCAGGACGGGCAGTCCCGAACAGTCCGCCAGTTCCAGTTCACCGACTGGCCCGAGCAAGGTGTGCCCAAGTCAGGCGAGGGCTTCATCGACTTCATCGGCCAGGTGCACAAAACCAAGGAGCAGTTTGGCCAGGATGGACCCATCAGCGTTCACTGCAGGTGAGACCTGGGCTCGTGTCCGGTTCGGTCCGGTCCTCCTCCATCCCGGCGGGTTCCTGGGCTTCCTTACGACGTTGCTTTGTCCGCAGTGCCGGCGTGGGTCGCACTGGGGTCTTCATCACGCTGAGCATAGTGCTGGAGAGGATGCGCTACGAGGGGGCGGTGGACATCTTCCAGACTGTCAAGATGCTGCGGACACAGAGGCCCGCCATGGTGCAGACCGAGGTACGCCTTCTTTTATCCAGCACGTACTCACTACGAATCCCCATTTTTACGGCCGCAAGGGGATTCATATGGTTCGCGGTTTACCTGAAACATGAAATGTGATCCTTTTATGTTTTTAAATGTTTATTTAACCATAAAAAAAATCCCATTTAAAATTAAAAATCTTTTTTTTCGGTCAAGAGGCAGCAAAGTTAAACATAAAATGACATTCACATTACACATGACAATGAAAGGATGGACATCAAGTAAAAGATAACTGAGGCTCCTTTAAATGCTCTCAGGTTGGATTTAAAAGCATTTAAAGATTAAACATTCAGTCAGCTTCAATTAGGATATATATATATATATATATATATATATATATATATATATATACAGTATATATATATACATATATATATATGTATATTTATATGTATATAAATAAACAAATATATATATATGTATGTATATACATGTATATATGTATATGTTATATACATGTGTATATACAGAATATGTATGTGTATATATATGTATATAGATGTATATATATATATATGTATGTATATATGTTTGTATATATGTATATGTTTGTATATATATATATGTATGTATGTATATATATATGTATGTATGTATATATGTTTGTATATACGTATATGTTTGTATATATATATATATATATATATGTATGGATGTATATATATGTATGTATGTATGTATATATATATATGTACATGTTTGTATATATATGTATGTATGCATATATATATGTATGTATATATTTATATATATGTATATATACATGTATATATACAGTATATGTATGTATATATATACATGTGTATATACAGAATATGTATGTATATATATATGCATATATGTATGTATACATACATGTATATATATGTATGTATATATGTTTGTATATATGTATATATATATATGTATGTATATATATATATGTGTATATATACATGTATATATACAGTATATGTATGTATATATATACATGTGTATATACAGAATATGTATGTATATATATGCATATATGTATGTATACATACATGTATATATATGTATGTATATATGTTTGTATATATGTATATGTTTGTATATATATATATATATATATATATATGTATATATGTTTGTATATATGTATATGTTTGTATATATATACATGTATGGATGTATATATATATGTATGCATGTATGTATATGTATATATGTACATGTTTGTATATATATGTATATGTATGTGTATATATATATACATATATATATACATGTATATATACAGTATATGTATGTATGTACTGTATGGATGTATATATGTATGTATATATATATATGCATATATATATATATATATATATATGTTTATATATATTTGTGTGTATATATACTGTATATTTATGTATGTATATATATATAAATATATATATATATACATACATATATGTATGTATACATATATATATATATATATATATATATATATATATATATATATATATATATATGTATATATATATATATATATACATATATATATATATATTTATATATATATATATATATATATATGTGTGTGTGTGTGTGTGTGTGTGTGTGTGTGTATGTACAGTATATGTATATATGTGTATATATATATGTATATATGTAGATGCAAGGAGACACCGAGAGTAACAAGCGTGAAAACTTTTTTTTGTTGTTTTTTTTAACTTCGAAGTTCCCGCGGGCAAGATTTTTTTGGACGCTGGCGGGCCGTAGTTTGGGGACGCCTGTTCTATTGCAATCATAAGCAGCGTAAGAACGTCCGTCCAAACACAGAAAGAAGTGTTGCCTCCATTCTCCTATCTTAACACTTAGCTCCGCCCCCCGTGAAGCGCGACACAAAGTGCGACTCTTGCGACATCCAGTGGCCACATTGAGAACAGCAGTGTGTGACCTCAGAAATAACACCCATTCTTGTCTTGGCTGCAGGACGAGTACCAGTTCTGCTACCAGGCCGCCCTGGAGTATTTGGGTAGCTTCGACCACTATGCAACATAAGCCAAGACGTGACCACGGGCAGCAGGGACGTCAAACACCAACCAGGACTTTAACAACAACAACAACAACAAAACAACAACAAAAAAAACAACAACAAATCCGTGCTCGATCCTCCATGTGTAATCATATCTTACCTCAGTGTTCCAGTGTGAAGGGCGTATATTAATGCATACTGTACGTGAGTGAAGGGCGTATAATCCTTCATACTGTACGTGAGTGAAGGGCGTATAATCCTTCATACTGTACGTGAGTGAAGGGCGTATAATCCTTCATACTGTACGTGAGTGAAGGTCAAATAGTCATGCATACTGTACGTGAGTGAAGGGCGTATAATGAAGGCGTATATTGATGCATACTGTACGTGAATGATGGGCGTATAATCCTGTTTACTGTACGTGAGTGACGGGCATATAATCTTGCATACTGTACGTGAATGACAGGCGTAAAATCCTGCATACTGTACGTAATTGAAGGGCGTATATTGAAGGATGTATATTATGCATACTGTACGTGATTGAAGGGTGTATAAGGAAGGGCGTATAATTCTGCATACTGTACGTGAGTGAAGGGCGTATAATCCTGTTTACTGTACGTGAGTGACGGGCGTATAATGCAGCATACTGTACGTGAGTGACGGGCATATAATCCTGTTTACTGTACGTGAGGGAAGGGCGTACAATTGGAGGATGTATATTATGCATACTGTATGTGAGTGACGGTCGTATAATGAAGGGCGTATATTAATGCATACTGTACGTGAGTGACGGGCGTATAATCCTGCATACTGTACGTGAGTGAAGGGCGTATATTGAAGGGCGTATATTAATGCATACTGTACGTGAGTGAAGGGCATATAATCCTTCATACTGTACGTGAGTGACAGGCGTATAATCCTGCATACTGTACGTGAGTGAAGGGCATATAATCCTTCATCCTGTACGTGAGTGACGGGCGTATAGTCATGCATACTGTACGTGAGTGAAGGGCGTATATTGAAGGACGTATATTATGCATACTGTATGTGAGTGAAGGGCGTATAATGATGCATACTGTACGTGAGTGACGGGCGTATATTGAAGGACGTATATTATGCATACTGTATGTGAGTGAAGGGCGTATAATGATGCATACTGTACGTGAGTGACGGGCGTATATTGAAGGACGTATATTATGCATACTGTACGTGAGTGAAGGGCGTATAATCCTTCATACTGTACGTGAGGGAAGGGCGTACAATTGGAGGATGTATATTATGCATACTGTACGTGAGTGACGGGCGTATAATGAAGGGCGTATATTAATGCATACTGTACGTGAGTGACGGGCGTATAATCCTGCATACTGTACGTGAGTGAAGGGCGTATATTGAAGGGCGTATATTAATGCATACTGTACGTGAGTGAAGGGCATATAATCCTTCATACTGTACGTGAGTGACAGGCGTATAATCCTGCATACTGTACGTGAGTGAAGGGCATATAATCCTTCATCCTGTACGTGAGTGACGGGCGTATAGTCATGCATACTGTACGTGAGTGACGGGCGTATAATGCTGCATACTGTACGTGAGTGACGGGCATATAATCCTGTTTACTGTACGTGAGGGAAGGGCGTATATTGGAGGACGTATATTATGCATACTGTACGTGAGTGACGGGTGTATAATGAAGGGCGTATATTAATGCTTACTGTACGTGAGTGACGGGCGTATAATCCTGCATACTGTACTCGAGTGAAGGGCGTATATTGAAGGGCGTATATTAATGCATACTGTACGTGAGTGAAAGGCGTATAATCTGCATACTGTACGTGAGTGAAGGGCCTATATTGAAGCACGTATATTATGCATACTGTACGTGAGTGAAGGGCATATAATCCTTCATACTGTACGTGAGTGACAGGCGTATAATCCTGCATACTGTACGTGAGTGAAGGGCATATAATCCTTCATCCTGTACGTGAGTGACGGGCGTATAGTCATGCATACTGTACGTGAGTGAAGGGCGTATATTGAAGGACGTATATTATGCATACTGTATGTGAGTGAAGGGCGTATAATGATGCATACTGTACGTGAGTGACGGGCGTATATTGGACGTATATTATGCATACTGTATGTGAGTGAAGGGCGTATAATGATGCATACTGTACGTGAGTGACGGGCGTATATTGAAGGACGTATATTATGCATACTGTACGTGAGTGAAGGGCGTATAATCCTTCATACTGTACGTGAGTGAAGGGCGTATAATCCTGTTTACTGTACGTGAGTGACGGGCGTATAATCCTGCATACTATACGTGAGTGACGGGCGTAAAATCCTGCATACTTTACGTGAGTGAAGGGCATATATTGAAGGACGTATATTATGCATACTGTACGTGAGTAAAGGGCGTATAATCCTTCATACTGTACGTGAGTGACGGGCGTAAAATCCTGCATACTTTACGTGAGTGAAGGGCGTATATTGAAGGACGTATATTATGCATACTGTACGTGAGTAAAGGGCGTATAATCCTTCATACTGTACGTGAGTGACGGGCGTATAGTCATGCATACTGTATGTGAGTGAAGGGCGTATATTGAAGGACGTATATTATGCATACTGTACGTGAGTGATGGGCGTATAATGAAGGGCGTATTTTAATGCATACTGTACGTGAGTGACGGGCGTATAATGAAGGGCGTATATTAATGCATACTGTACGTGAGTGACGGGCGTATAATCCTGCATACTGTACGTGAGTGACGGGCGTATAATCCTGCATACTGTACGTGAGTGACGGGCGTAGTGTATTCATGTGTGGTGGTCCGCTATCTCCAGTATGAAGCAGTCAAATGGAGGAAGAGGAATGGTGTAAAAACGCTAAAAGAACCACACAAAGAGCCTGGATATTTGCTGCACCCTTAACGGGCCTTTTTACCATGGACTTTGTACCTACTGGTCTGGCGTCCTCCCTCCCTACTGGTCTGGCGTCCTCCCTCCCTACTGGTCTGGCGTCCTCCCTCCCTACTGGTCTGGCGTCATCCCTCCCTACTGGTCTGGTGTCATTTTTCGCGGGTCTCCTCCCAAGGGGGCCGGCGTGAGGACCGCCCCCAGCCCCCATCCCCCAGCCCCTCTCCCCCAGCCCCCCTCCCACAGGAGACCCAAGATGCACAGGTGCCAATCAACTGTTGCCTCCGCGGCTCAACACGGACGGCCCTGGAGAGACTCGGAATATTCCGGCGATCTTGACCCCGCTTGCTTTGCTGGACTGGCTTGTGTCTCCCCCCCTTCGTCCTCCTCTCCCTTTCTCGGGGCCCCACCGCCCGGGCTCCAAATGGTGGCTTCTTGACAGGGACGCTTGCTGGCGAAAGACTTCTCCTTTTATTTGATTTCTTGTCATTATCGTCATGGCCTTACGCTGGTTGGAGTTTCAACTCGCCGCTTTGCTCACACGTGAAGAAGACGAAGAAGAAGAAGAAGAAGAAGAAGAAAGCCCCCTTCCCAAAAGCCATCTTACTTTGAAGTCCACCACATGGCGATTAATCAATACCGTAATGACCCGGATATAAGTCAACCGTCCGATTTGTCGTTTTTTAATTACTTCCTTGATTGTACAACAGGTTTTTTTTTGTGTGTGAGTGACAGGAAGAAAAGTTTTGACGCACTTCGGAAAAATAGAAGACACTTATTTCAAAGGGTCGCGGTTCTTTAACTTTGTTTTTTAACCAAAATGGGCTCTCCAAGCCCCACCGTAATGAGCAACGGTCCAATACAGTAGCGTAGTAGGCCTTAGGACTCATTAAAAAAACAAGGTCGATGTTTTATTTAACGGGTATATTCAACGTTCCCTCTAAGGTGCACGCCTGCAAAATGATCATCAAATCTATCGAAATAAAATCCAATCTGAACTATAAACAAAATAACTATTCGTTCTGCAGGATTTTGCAATGTGAGTGACAGCTGACAACGAGCCGCCCTAACAGATAAAACAATGATTCCGACGTCTTTCGCGGACATCAATTCCGTCGATTTCTTTCACGGAGCAAAAAACGTTTAATTGCTGGTCGTAACCGCAAGCTTTTTGCAGATGATGTGGTCCTGATGGCTTCATCTGGCCGGGATCTTCAGCTCTCACTGGATCGGTTCGCAGTGAAGCGACCGGAGTGATAATCAGCACCTCCGAGTCCATGGTTCTCGCCCGGAAAAGGGTGGAATGCCATCTCCGGGTTGGGGAGGAGTTCAAGTACCTAGGAGTCTTGTTCACGAGTGGGGGAAGAGTGGATCGGTGCGGCGTCTTCAGTAATGCGGACGCTGTTTCGATCCGTTGTAGGAAAGGTGAGCCGGAAGGCAAAGCTCTCAATTTACCGGTCGATCTACGTTCCCATCCTCACCTATGATCATGAGCTTTGGGTTATGACCGAAAGGACAAGATCACGGGTACTAGCGGCCCAAATGAGTTTGGGTCTCTCCCTTAGAGATAGGGTGAGAAGCTCTGTCATCCCGGAGGAGCTCAAAGTAAAGCCGCTGCTCCTCCACATCGAGAGGAGCCAGATGAGGTGGTTCGGGCATCTGGTCAGGGCACGTCCAACCACTGGGAAGACCCAGGACATGTTGGGAAGACTATGTCTACCGGCTGGCCTGGGAACGCCTCGGGATCCCCCGGCAAGAGCTGGACCAAGTGGCTGGGGAGAGGAAAGTCTGGGCTTCCCTGCTTAGGCTGCTGCCCCCGCGACCCGACCTCGGATAAGCGGAAGAAGCTGGTCATTTTGTGGCGTACAAACTGGGCCAAGACCAACTCTTTGCTGATCCGTTTAGGGCCACACAAGTGTAAATGCCAGGTGATTATTAAGAATGTTAATTTACGGATATTAATCATGTAATGCTCATAAAAATATATATTTTACAGACAAAGTTACAGTGCGCTCTATGCCTTGCTTACATCTCATTGTGCAACATGTGAATGTTTTAAGGGGAATTAAATGAGATTCTTCCCAAAGTAGGACCCCCCACCCACACACAGCTCACGAAAAACTAAATGTTTTTATTTTAAAAGAAAATAAACTCATGAAAAATCATAATAAAAGATGTCAGGTGTCATGAAGTCAGGTGCGGGGCGGGTGTGGCCACAGTCTCTTCACACTGTGCTATGGAAGTTTTAGCGTTCGCTCAGACATTAGAGGGAACCTTGTGTATATTTATCATGTTTGGCCCGAGTAACAATGTTTCAATGCCGGAACCTAAACCACCGTCCGAGGGGTTCTTAAATTCTGCTCAATACGGTCCTCGTCCCCCTTTCTCTGACCGAATCCCACCTCCCGATGGACCTTCCTTCCCCGTGCCGGACTTTGCCAGGAGCGGCCGAAACAAGCGTGGCGGCATCGGCCAGAGACATGAAACGTGTACATACCGGCGTCCTCGGCACAAGATGGATGTGATGTAGTTCTTAATGTCGCAACAACGAGCCTTATCGTTTATTTCACGTGCTGTTTTTCTTCTTTTCAAAGATATTTATGAATCTATTTTATTACTTTTTATTTATTCATTGGCAGTATCTAGCAACTATAATCGATACGTTTGCTTTTCTCCCGTCCCATTTTTTTTTGTTTTATTAGTCGGTGCTCTGTTTAATGCTTTGCTCTATGAAGTCTGCCCTCTGTGGAGGGTGATATTTGATACTGATGTCCAACTATTGGCTAGAGATGTATATTAGAGGCAGGTAGTTTAAGTTTACAATGATGCCCCGCCCCCCCTGCCCCCCCACTCCACCATAGCAACAGGATGGGTGATCCTAGCAACAAGGTCAAAGGGCATCAGATGTAGTTTGCTCAAGCACATTGGTAGCAAGTGTATTTTTGACAGAAGGCTCAGCTACGCACTTCTTCTTTACTCAGCCCCCCCCCCTCAGAAGAAAAAAACACAAAAAAAAAAAAATGTTTGAAAAATAATCCGAAGTCGATGTGTGGTCTAGAAGTCTTGCCGATGTGTGACATATATGGAAATATGTTATTCCTTCACTTTCTTAAGATGATCATGTTGTCAAGGGCCGTCCTCTTTCACTTCTGTACTTGTTCTTTCCTTTAAACAAAAAAACAACAACAAGAAGCTAGATGTAGATATAATATCTTGACTTTGTATTAAAAGCAGATGATTGGATATACAGCACAGCTTTGTGGTCATTGCAGTTCGCTTTGTGGCCACCAGGTGGAGACAAAGTAGCGGAAGTGCAAACTTTGGTCAGGCAGACCGAATGTTTTCTTTTTCAGCATCAGAAATATTTTAATAATCCCAGAGGGGGAAACTTAGATTTTCAGTGCAATTTCATTCAAGAGCAGACAAACATTAAATGCAGACAGAACAGGATCAACACATTACAGGGAGACAGACCAGGGAGACTGAACAGGATCAAACATTACAGGCAAACAGAACAGGATCAAACAGTACAGGGAGACAGAACAAGATCAAACATTACAGGGAGAAAAAACAGGTTCAAACATTAAAAGGAGACTGAACAGGATTAAACATTACAGGGAGACCGAACAGGATCAAACATTACAGGGTGACAGACCAGGGAGACTGAACAAGATCAAACATTACAGGGGGACAAACCAGGATCAAACATTAAAAGGAGACTGAACAGGATTAAACATTACAGGGGGACAGAACAGGATCAAACATTACGGGGAGACAGACCAGGGAGACAGAACAGGATCAAACATTGCAGGGAGACAGAACAAGATCAAACATTACAGGGAGACAAACCAGGATCAAACATTAAAAGGAGACTGAACAGGATTAAACATTACAGGGAGACAGAACAGGATCAAACATTACGGGGAAACGGACCAGGGAGACAGAACAGGATCGAACATTGCAGGGAGACAGAACAGGATCAAACATTACAGGGAGACCGAACAAGATCAAACTTTACAAGCAGACAGAACAGGATCAAACATTACAGGGAGGTAGAGCAGGATCAAACATTACAGGGAGACAGAACACTATCAAACATTACAGGGAGACAGAACAGAATCAAACATTAAAGGGAGACACAACAGGATCGAACATTGCAGGGAGACAGAACAGGATCAAACATTACAGGGAGACAGAACAAGATCAAACTTTACAAGCAGACAGAACAGGATCAAACATTACAGGGAGACAGAACACGATCAAACATTACAGGGAGACAGAACAGAATCAAACATTACAGGGAGACACAACAGGATTAAACATTACAGGGAGACAGAACAAGATCAAACTTTACAGGGAGACAGAACAGGATCAAACATTACAGGCAAACAGAACAGGATCAAATATTACAGGGAGACAGAACAAGATCAAACATTACAGGGAGACAAACCAGGATCAAACATTAAAAGAAGACTGAACAGGATTAAACATTACAGGCAGACAGAACAGGATCAAACATTACAGGCAGACAGAACAGGATCAAACATTACAGGGTGACAGACCAGGGAGACTAAACAAGATCAAACATTACAGGGAGACAAACCAGGATCAAACATTAAAAGGGGACTGAACAGGATTAAACATTACAAGGAGACAGAACAGGATCAAACATTACAGGCAGACAGAATAGGATCAAACATTACTGGGAGACAGACCAGGGAGACAGAACAGGATCGAACATTGCAGGGACACAGAACAAGATCAAACTTTACAAGCAGACAGAACAGGATCAAACATTACAGGGAGACAGAACAGAATCAAACATTACAGGGAGACACAACAGGATCAAACAGTACAGGGAGACAGAACAGGATCAAACAGTACAGGGAGACAGACCAGGGAGACAGAACAGGATCAAACATTACCAGGAGACAGACCAGGGAGACAGAACAGTATCAAACATTACAGGCAGACAGAACAGGATCAAACATTACAGGGAGACAGAACAGGATTAAACATTACAGGGAGACAGAACAGGATTAAACATTACAGGGAGACAGAACAGGATCAAACATTACAGGGAGACAGAACAGGATTAAACAGTACAGGGAGACATAACAGGACTAAACAGTACAGGGAGACAGAACAGGATCAAACATTACAGGGAGACAGAACAGGATTAAACAGTACAGGGAGACAGAACAGGATTAAACAGAACAGGATTGCCGATGGCTCTGCCAAACAAGAAAAACAACAAAAACAAACATCTCCTGCTGGGGCGGGGGGGAGCAGACCCACCAAAGCAACCAAGAGCGCCTACTTCACCCTCGTGAGTATTTTCCTCCAAAGTCCTCGATTGAACTCTCGTATATTTACGACTTTTTTTTTTAATGTGTTACCAAATACTCATTTGCAGTATTAAAAAAAAGAAGCCCTACTCCCAGAACAATGGAAACTTTTCGACGACGACAAGCAACACCTGCTTGACTTAGGAGCCAAATGGACAACATTTCAGGTAAGTGTCTTTTCAAAATAAATGACTTTACATTCGCATACAGTTGATCAAATCAAATGTTCTTTTAGAGATAAAGTGTTTTGGGTTTTTTTCGAACAAGCTTAAAAAAAAAGGCCCATCGCATGTTTTCATGTTGCACAATCCATGTCAAGTCTATTTAGTGTCGGAAAAGGTGCAGGAGGAAGTAGATCTTATCTTCATGTCTCACACCACTTCTCTGCAACAATAGGAAAGCAAACTACCAGTAGTGTAACTTGGTATGTGAAACATGCTGACTCTTATCACCACATGGTTAGCACAAATGCTAAGTGTTAGCATTTTTTTTTTTGTAGACATGTTAGCGTTTTAGGCTAGAACTGTGGATTGTGTCGAACAGTTATACGTAAAACTCACGGATTCAGACACTCGGCACCATCTAATAAGTACGGCGGCTTCCGGCGACCCCCGGCCAGAGGTCTGGGGCACGGATAGCCGACTTATCAAAAATTCCATTTTCTTATTATTATTAAAAATCAATCAAACTTTAAGGCTTTATTACATAATCTTAAAAACAGTGCTTGTACATATTCAGTAAAAGGCATCGAATAAATAAATAAAAGCAGCAATAAAAAAAAAATATATATATATATATATTTATTTATTTGAGTTTTTTTTATTTAGTATTCTATTTTTATTTTATTATTTTTTCAACATATGTCCTTATTTTTTTCATTAGTTTTTTATTTTGTTAAATTAGATGTTTTTGTTTTATTTTGTGTTTTTCAAATTTCTATACACACTTTTTATTTATGTTAATTTGTTTTGATTTTATATTAGTTTTGTTTGTCTTAATTTTTTATTAAATTTAGTTTTTTTTTGATAATTTTATATAGATTTCCTTTATTTTATTTTGTTATTTTATATATATTTCCTTTATTTTTATTTTTCAAATGTTTTTTTTCAATTTGTATTAATTGTTGTATTATTAAATCGTTTTATTATTATTTTTTTATTATTTATTATTAAATCGTAAGTCACAAATGTTTTACTCTTGTCAAATTACATGTTTTTGTTTTATGTCTTCAATATTTTAGAGTTCCTTTTTATTTGTTAATTTGTTTTGATTTTATATTAGTTTTGTTTGTCTTAATTTTTTATTAAATGTAGTTTTTATTTTAATTTTATATATATTTCCTTTATTTTATTTTGTTATTTTATATATATTTCCTTTATTTTTATTTCTCAAATGTTTTTTTTCAATTTGTATTAATTGTTTTATTATTAAATCGTTTTATTATTATTTTTTCATTATTTATTATCAAATCGTAAGTCACAAATGTTTTACTCTTGTCACATTACATGTTTTTGTTTTATGTCCTCAATATTTTAGAGTCCCTTTTTATTTGTTAATTTGTTTTGATTTGATATTAGTTTTGTTTGTCTTAATTTTTTATTACATGTAGTTTTTTTTGTTAATTTTATATATATTTCCTTTATTTTATTTTGTTATTTTATATATATTTCCTTTATTTTTATTTTCAAATGTTTTTTTTCAATTTGTATTAATTGTTTTATTATTAAATCATTTTTTTATTATTTATGATTAAATCGTAAGTCACAAATGTTTTACTCTTGTCAAATTACATGTTTTTGTTTTATGTCTTCAATATTTTAGAGTCCCTTTTTATTTGTTAATTTGTTTTGATTTTATATTAGTTTTGTTTGTCTTAATTTTTTATTAAATGTAGTTTTTATTGTTAATTTTATATATATTTCCTTTATTTTATTTTGTTATTCGATACATATTTCCTTTATTTTTATTTTTCAAATGTTTTTTTTCAATTTGTATTAATTGTTTTATTATTAACTCGTTTTATTTATTTTTTATTGTTTATTATTAAATCGTAAGTCACAAATGTTTTACTCTTGTCAAATTACATGTTTTTGTTGTATGTCTTCAATATTTTAGAGTCTCTTTTTATTTGTTAATTTGTTTTGATTTTATATTAGTTTTGTTTGTCTTCATTTTTTATTAAATTTAGTTTTTTTTTGTTAATTTTATATATATTTCCTTTTATTTTGTTATTTTATATATATTTCCTTTATTTTTATTTTTCAAACGTTTTTTTCAATGTGTATTAATTGTGTTTTATTATTAAATCATTGTATTATTATTTTTAATTATTTATTATTAAATCGTAAGTCACAAATGTTTTACTCTTGTCAAATTACATGTTTTTGTTTTATGTCTTCAATATTTTAGAGGGTGTGAGTTTTCCTTGCCCTTATGTGGGCCTACCGAGGATGTCGTAGTGGTTTGTGTTGTGGTTTGTGCAGCCCTTTGAGACATTTGTGATTTAGGGCTATATAAGTAAATATTGATTGATTGATTGATATATATATATATATACTTTAAAAATGCATGCACACTTCCTAACAGAACTACATACAGGGTGGTAGGGCGGCCGTGTCAGCAACTTTAGGGTTCCAGGTTCGATCCCCGCTTCTCCATCCCTAATCACTGCTTTTGTGTCCTTGGGCAAGACACTTTACCCACCTGCTCCCACTGCCACCCACACTGCTTTAAAAATGTAACGTAGATATTGGGTTTCACTATGTAGTGAAGTGAAGTGAATTACATTTATATAGCGCTTTTTCTCTAGTGACTCAAAGCGCTTTACATAGTGAAACCCGATATCTCATTTTTACATTTAAACCAGTGTGGGTGGCACTGGGAGCAGGTGGGTAAAGTGTCTTGCCCAAGGACACAACGGCAGTGACTAGGATGACAGAAGCGGGGATCGAACCCGCAACCCCTCAAGTTGCTGGCACGGCCGCTCTACCAAGCGAGCTATACTATGTAAAGCGTTTTGAGTCGCTAGAGAAAAGTGCTATATAAATATAATTCACTTCATTTATATCATTCACGGGCCCTTGCAGTCCTCATTGTTTTTGTATTTCTTAAATCTGTGTTGGCCCCTGTGATGAGGTGGCGACTTGTCCAGGGTGTACGCCGCCTTCCGCCCGATTATAGCTGAGATAGGCTCTAGCGTCCCCCGTGATCCCGAAGGGAATAAGCAGTAGAAAATGGATGGATGGATGAAGTTTACACATAAAAAAAAAAAAAATTTACGTGTGGCGGCTTTTATTTTGCCGTGGTGGGCTGCCATGCTCAGGGGAAACATCGATGTAATATTAAAAAAAATTTGGGGGGAAAAAAAAACAGCAACAATAAAACAAATCTACTTATTTTAGCCCTGCTTATTTTAATTTCTGTTTATTTTATCCAATTAAAAAATAAAAATAAAAATTGAAAAATAAGCGCAAAAAATAAAAAAAATGTGGAATATACAGTAGCATTTATTCCTTTCTCTGAGCTTTTTGTGATGTTCATTTTCACTTCCACGGTGATGGCTTCCTGTGTTTTTAGCGCTCACCACCTGCAAAAAGTGAGCTGGTAAGAACATCGTAGTCCAAGGAACATGTTGATGTTTTTGGAGCTGCGGAATGTTTGATGTTGGATGACACACCGGAAGGTGGTGTGTTTTTGGCAGGAAGACCACACCACCTTCCAGTGCGTGATCGACAATGCAAGTGTGGGAAGGAAACGCGGGTCACGACATGCAATGGTTGGCTTTTTGATCCTTCAAAAGATGGTTATACTTGTTTGACTCGTCGGCTGGAAGACTGGATGGTTGACAAATGTGTGCAAACACTTCCCGGTGCAAACCGGAACACAACACCTTTTTCATCCGCAACAGTTACTGGGATAATTACACGATTCGGATTTTTATTTCCAGTTAAGCCGCACCTTACTAACTTGGAATGCCGTGTTTTTCTGTATTTGGACTGGAACTACCTGGCGTGTTGGATTTGATACAACTCACGGGGGGGCCACCCGATACCAACATTTTTACTTTTTACTTTTACTATTTTCACTTACAACGTGTGTTCATTATAACACTTATATAAGACTTTTAAAGTCATTTTGATAGTAGGCTAATATAGACATTTACAACATGTGTTGTCTTCGTTTTAACACTTATATAAGACTTTTAAAGTCAGTTTGATAGTACGCTAATATAGACACTTACAACTTGTGTTGTCTTCATTATAACACTTAAATAAGACTTAAAGTTGTTTTGATAGTAGGCTAATATAGACACATCATGTGTTGTCTTCATTATAACACTTATACAAGACTTTTAAAGTCATTTTGATAGTAGGCTAATATGGACACTTACAACATGTGTTGTCTTCATTATAACACTTATACAAGACTTTTAAAGTCATTTTGATAGTAGGCTAATATAGACACTTACATCATGTGTTGTCTTCATTTTAACACTTAAATAAGACTTTTAAAGTCAGTTTGATAGTACGCTAATATAGACACTTACATCACGTGTTGTCTTCATTATAACACTTTTATAAAACTTTTAAAGTCAGTTTGATAGTAGGCTAATATAGACACTTACATCATGTGTTGTTTTCATTATAACACTTATATAAGAATTTTAAAGTCCATTTGATAGTAGCCTAATATAGACACTTACAACATGTGTTGTCTTCATTATAACACTTAAATAAGACTTTTAAAGTCAGTTTGATAGTACGCTAATATAGACACATGTTGTCTTCATTATAACACCTAAATAAGATTTTTAAAGTCATTTTGATAGTAAGCTAATATAGACACTTACAACGCGTGTTGTCTTCATTATAACACTTAAATAAGACATTTGAAGTCCATTTGATAGTAGGCTAATATAGACACAACATGTGTTGTCTTCATTATAACACTTATATAAGACTTTTAAAGTCATTTTGATAGTAAACTAATATAGACACTTACATCATGTGTTGTCTTCATTATAACACTTAAATAAGACATTTGAAGTCCATTTGATAGTACGCTAATATAGACAATTACAACATGTGTTGTCTTCATTTTAACACTTAAATAAGACTTCTAAAGTCAGTTTGATAGTACGCTAATAAAGACACTTACAACTTGTGTTGTCTTCATTATAACACTTATATAAGACTTTTAAAGTCCATTTGATAGTAGGCTAATATAAACACTTACATCATGTGTTGTCTTCATTATAACACTTAAATAAGATTTTTAAAGTCATTTTGATAGTAGGCTAATATAGACACTTAGAACATGTGTTGTCTTCATTATAACACTTATATAAGACATTTGAAGTCCATTTGATAGTAGGCTAATATAGACACTTACAAAATGTGTTGTCTTCATTATAACACTTAAATAAGACTTTTAAAGTCATTTTGATAGTAGGCTAATATAGACACTTACATCATGTGTTGTCTTCATTTTAACACTTAAATAAGACTTTTAAAGTCAGTTTGATAGTACGCTAATATAGACACTTACATCATGTGTTGTCTTCATTATAACACTTATATAAAACTTTTAAAGTCATTTTGATAGTAGGCTAATATAGACACTTACATCATGTGTTGTTTTCATTATAACACTTAAATAAGACATTTGAAGTCCATT